>NC_140990.1:193512601-193789886 GCF_052327205.1 Somniosus microcephalus | reverse complement strand
ATCTTTCTCTCTCTCACACTCCCAATCTCTCTCTCTCTCACACTCCCAATCTCTCTCTCTCTCACACTCCCAATCTCTCTCTCTCACACTCCCAATCTCTCTCTCTCACACTCCCAATCTCTCTCTCTCTCACACTCCCAATCTCTCTCTCTCACACTCCCAATCTCTCTCTCTCACACTCCCAATCTCTCTCTCTCTCTCACACTCCCAATCTCTCTCTCTCACACTCCCAATCTCTCTCTCTCTCACACTCCCAGTCTCTCTCTCTTCCCCCCCAGTCGCTCTCTCTTCCCCCCAGTCGCTCTCTCTTCCCCCCCAGTCGCTCTCTCTTCCCCCAGTCGCTCTCTTCCCCCCCAGTCGCTCTCTCTTCCCCGTCTCTCTCTCTCCCCCCCTCAGTCGCACTCTCTTCCCCCCCAGTCGCTCTCTCTTCCCCCCGTCTCTCTCTCTCTCCCCCCCTCAGTCGCACTCTCTCTCTCTCTCCCAGTCTCTCTCTCTCCCCCCCAGTGTCTCTCTATCCCCCCAGTCTCTCTCTCTCCCTCCCAGTCTCTCTCTCCCCCCCAGTCGCTCTCTCTCCCCCCCCAGTCGCTCTCTCTCCCCCCCAGTCGCTCTCTCTACCCCCTCAGTCGCTCTCTCTTCCCCCCAGTCGCTCTCTCTCTTCCCCCCCAGTCGCTCTCTCTCTTCCCCCCAGTCGCTCTCTCTCTTCCCCCCCAGTCGCTCTCTCTCTTCCCCCCAGTCGCACTCTCTTCCTCCCCAGTCGCTCTCTCTTCCCCCCCAGTCCGCTCTCTCTTCACCCCCATCTCTCTCTCTCCCCCCTCAGTCGCTCTCTCTTCCCCCCCAGTCGCTCTCTCTTCCCCCCCAGTCGCTCTCTCTTCCCCCCAGTCGCTCTCTCTTCCCCCCCAGTCGCTCTCTCTTCCCCCGTCTCTCTCTCTCCCCCCTCAGTCGCACTCTCTTCCCCCCCAGTCGCTCTCTCTTCCTCCCCAGTCGCTCTCTCTTCCCCCCAGTCGCTCTCTCTTCCCCCCCAGTCGCTCTCTCTTCCCCCCCAGTCGCTCTCTCTCCCCCCCAGTTGTTCTCTCTCCCCCCCAGTCGCTCTCTCTCTTCCCCCCCAGTCGCTCTCTCTCTTCCCCCCCAGTCGCTCTCCTCTCCTCCCCCCCAGTCGCTCTCTCTCCCCCCAGTCACTCTCTCTCTTCCCCCCCAGTCGCTTTCTCTCTTCCCCCCAGTCGCTCTCTCTCTTCCCCTCCAGTCGCTCTCGCTCTTCCCCCCCAGTCGCTCTCTCTTCCCCAGTCGCTCTCTCTTCCCCCCCAGTTGCTCTCTCTTCACCCCGTCTCTCTCTCTCCCCCCTCAGTCGCACTCTCTTCCCCCCCAGTCGCTCTCTCTTCCCCCCCAGTTGCTCTCTCTTCCCCCCCGTCTCTCTCTCTCCCCCTCAGTCGCACTCCCTTCCCCCCCAGTCGCTCTCTCTTCCTCCCCAGTCGCTCTCTCTTCCCCCCAGTTGCTCTCTCTTCCCCCCCAGTCGCTCTCTCTTCCCCCAGTCGCTCTCTCTTCCCCCCCTCTCTCTCTCACACTCCCAATCTCTCTCTCTCTCTCACACTCCCAATCTCTCTCTCTCACACTCCCAATCTCTCTCTCACACTCCCAAACTCTCTCTCTCTCACTCCCAACCTCTCTCTCTCTCACGCTCCCAATCTCTCTCTCTCACTCCGAATCTCTCTCTCTCACACTCCCAATCTCTCTCTCTCTCACACCCCCAGTCTCTCTCTCTCACACTCCCAATCTCTCTCTCTCTCACACTCCCAATCTCTCTCTCTCACACTCCCAATCTCTCTCTCTCTCACACTCCCAATCTCTCTCTCTCACCTCCCAATCTCTCTCTCTCACTTCAATTCAATTCAATTCAAATCGCTTTATTGGCATGATAAGGTACATCTTATGTTGCCAAAGCATCAAAATACATTTATGGTTGAACACATAAATGCAGTTCTATTCATACAGTGTATAAACAGGTATATCCCTGAGTGTATAAATATACATTCGCATTATTTATATATACTCTTTTCTTAGTTTACTGGTTGTCCCTCTGTTCATGGCAAGCTGTAACATAGTGTGCCGTCAGTGCTACACAGCTTCTCTCCTCCCCCAGTAGGTATGGGAGTTTTTGGTTGTCATTCGGATTTCTGAATTCAGGGAATATTTGTGAGAGTTTTTGGTAGAAATTCTCCCTGATGCCCTGATATTTTCCACAGGCTGTGAGGAAGTGCATCTCTGTCTCCACTACTCCCTGACTGCAGTGAGAGCATATCCTGTCCTCTCTTGGCAGCCTGGTCTGCCTGTGTCTGCCTTTTTCGATCGCTAGGCTATGTTCGCTAAGTCTGTACCTTGTCAAGGTTTTTCTCAGTTTGTTATCCTTTACCATGGTCAGGTACTCAGCCATGTCGTATTGTCTGTTTAGGGTCAAGCAGCAATTGAGTTTGCTTTGGGTTTTTGTTGTTTCTGTCCAATATGACAGGTATTTTTCCTTTTGTTTAGTGACAATTGTGTTTGGTCGAATTTTCTCTGCTACGATGTCACTGTCCTGGGGTTGGTTATTGTTAGTAGTGTTAGTGGTTGCTTCACTGAGTCCCAGCTCACTCCCAATCTCTCTCTCTCACACTCCCAATCTCTCTCTCACACTCCCAAACTCTCTCTCTCTCTCACTCCCAATCTCTCTCTCTCTCACGCTCCCAATCTCTCTCTCTCACGCTCCCAATCTCTCTCTCTCTCACACTCCCAGTCTCTCTCTCTCACACTCCCATCTCTCTCTCTCTCACACTCCCAATCTCTCTCTCTCTCTCTCACACTCCCAATCTCTCTCTCTCTCACACTCCCAATCTCTCTCTCTCTCTCTCACACTCCCAATCTCTCTCTCTCTCTCTCACTCCCAGTCTCTCTCTCTCACACTCCCAATCTCTCTCTCTCTCACTCCCAGTCTCTCTCTCTCACACTCCCAATCTCTCTCTCTCTCTCTCACACTCCCAATCTCTCTCTCTCACACTCCCAATCTCTCTCTCTCTCTCACACTCCCAATCTCTCTCTCTCACACTCCCAATCTCTCTCTCTCTCACACTCCCAGTCTCTCTCTCTTCCCCCCCAGTCGCTCTCTCTTCCCCCCAGTTGCTCTCTCTTCCCCCCCAGTCGCTCTCTCTTCCCCCCCAGTCGCTCTCTCTTCCCCCAGTCGCTCTCTTCCCCCCCAGTCGCTCTCTCTTCCCCGTCTCTCTCTCTCCCCCCTCAGTCGCACTCTCTTCCCCCCCAGTCGCTCTCTCTTCCCCCGTCTCTCTCTCTCTCCCCCCTCAGTCGCACTCTCTCTCTCTCTCCCAGTCTCTCTCTCTCCCCCCCAGTGTCTCTCTATCCCCCCAGTCTCTCTCTCTCCCTCCCAGTCTCTCTCTCCCCCCAGTCGCTCTCTCTCCCCCCCCAGTCGCTCTCTCTCCCCCCCAGTCGCTCTCTCTCCCCCCTCAGTCGCTCTCTCTTCCCCCCAGTCGCTCTCTCTCTTCCCCCCCAGTCGCTCTCTCTCTTCCCCCCCAGTCGCTCTCTCTCTTCCCCCCCAGTCGCTCTCTCTCTTCCCCCCAGTCGCACTCTCTTCCTCCCCAGTCGCTCTCTCTTCCCCCCCAGTCGCTCTCTCTTCACCCCCGTCTCTCTCTCTCCCCCCTCAGTCGCTCTCTCTTCCCCCCCAGTCGCTCTCTCTTCCCCCCCAGTCGCTCTCTCTTCCCCCCAGTCGCTCTCTCTTCCCCCCCAGTCGCTCTCTCTTCCCCCGTCTCTCTCTCTCCCCCCTCAGTCGCACTCTCTTCCCCCCCAGTCGCTCTCTCTTCCTCCCCAGTCGCTCTCTCTTCCCCCCAGTCGCTCTCTCTTCCCCCCCAGTCGCTCTCTCTTCCCCCCAGTCGCTCTCTCTCCCCCCCAGTCGTTCTCTCTCCCCCCCAGTCGCTCTCTCTCTTCCCCCCAGTCGCTCTCTCTCTTCCCCCCCCGTCTCTCTCTCTCCCCCCTCAGTCGCACTCTCTTCCCCCCCCAGTCGCTCTCTCTTCCTCCCCAGTCCCTCCTCCCCCCAGCCTCTCTCTCCCCCCCCAGTCGCTCTCTCTTCCCCCCAGTCGCTCTCTCTTCCCCCAGTCGCTCTCTCTTCCCCCCAGTCGCTCTCTCTTCCCCCCCAGTCGCTCTCTCTTCCCCCGTCTCTCTCTCTCCCCCCTCAGTCGCACTCTCTTCCCCCCCAGTCGCTCTCTCTTCCTCCCCAGTCGCTCTCTCTTCCCCCCCAGTCGCTCTCTCTTCCCCCCCAGTCGCTCTCTCTTCCCCCCAGTCGCTCTCTCTTCCCCCCCAGTCGCTCTCTCTTCCCCCAGTCGCTCTCTCTCCCCCAATTGCTCTCTCTTCACCCCGTCTCTCTCTCTCCCCCCTCAGTCGCACTCTCTTCCCCCCCCAGTCGCTCTCTCTTCCCCCCCAGTTGCTCTCTCTTCCCCCCGTCTCTCTCTCTCCCCCCTCAGTCGCACTCCCTTCCCCCCCAGTCGCTCTCTCTTCCTCCCCAGTCGCTCTCTCTTCCCCCCCAGTTGCTCTCTCTTCCCCCCCAGTCGCTCTCTCTTCCCCCCAGTCGCTCTCTCTTCCCCCCTCTCTCTCTCACACTCCCCAATCTCTCTCTCTCTCTCACACTCCCAATCTCTCTCTCTCACACTCCCAATCTCTCTCTCACACTCCCAAACTCTCTCTCTCTCACTCCCAACCTCTCTCTCTCTCACGCTCCCAATCTCTCTCTCTCACTCCGAATCTCTCTCTCTCACACTCCCAATCTCTCTCTCTCTCACACCCCCAGTCTCTCTCTCTCACACTCCCAATCTCTCTCTCTCTCACACTCCCAATCTCTCTCTCTCACACTCCCAATCTCTCTCTCTCTCACACTCCCAATCTCTCTCTCTCACACTCCCAATCTCTCTCTCTCACTTCAATTCAATTCAATTCAAATCGCTTTATTGGCATGATAAGGTACATCTTATGTTGCCAAAGCATCAAATACATTTATGGTTGAACACATAAATGCAGTTCTATTCATACAGTGTATAAACAGGTATATCCCTGAGTGTATAAATATACATTCGCATTATTTATATATACTCTTTTCTTAGTTTACTGGTTGTCCCTCTGTTCATGGCAAGCTGTAACATAGTGTGCCGTCAGTGCTACACAGCTTCTCTCCTCCCCCAGTAGGTATGGGAGTTTTTGGTTGTCATTCGGATTTCTGAATTCAGGGAATATTTGTGAGAGTTTTTGGTAGAAATTCTCCCTGATGCCCTGATATTTTCCACAGGCTGTGAGGAAGTGCATCTCTGTCTCCACTACTCCCTGACTGCAGTGAGAGCATATCCTGTCCTCTCTTGGCAGCCTGGTCTGCCTGTGTCTGCCTTTTTCGATCGCTAGGCTATGTTCGCTAAGTCTGTACCTTGTCAAGGTTTTTCTCAGTTTGTTATCCTTTACCATGGTCAGGTACTCAGCCATGTTGTATTGTCTGTTTAGGGTCAAGCAGCAATTGAGTTTGCTTTGGGTTTTTGTTGTTTCTGTCCAATATGACAGGTATTTTTCCTTTTGTTTAGTGACAATTGTGTTTGGTCGAATTTTCTCTGCTACGATGTCACTGTCCTGGGGTTGGTTATTGTTAGTAGTGTTAGTGGTTGCTTCACTGAGTCCCAGCTCACTCCCAATCTCTCTCTCTCACACTCCCAATCTCTCTCTCACACTCCCAAACTCTCTCTCTCTCTCACTCCAATCTCTCTCTCTCTCACGCTCCCAATCTCTCTCTCTCACGCTCCCAATCTCTCTCTCTCTCACACTCCCAGTCTCTCTCTCTCACACTCCCAATCTCTCTCTCTCTCACACTCCCAATCTCTCTCTCTCTCTCTCACACTCCCAATCTCTCTCTCTCTCACACTCCCAATCTCTCTCTCTCTCTCTCACACTCCCAATCTCTCTCTCTCTCTCTCACTCCCAGTCTCTCTCTCTCACACTCCCAATCTCTCTCTCTCTCACTCCCAGTCTCTCTCTCTCACACTCCCAATCTCTCTCTCTCTCTCACACTCCCAGTCTCTCTCTCTCTCTCACACTCCCAATCTCTCTCTCTTTCACACTCCCAATCTCTCTCTCTCTCACACTCCCAATCTCTCTCTCTCTCACACTCCCAGTCTCTCTCTCACACACTCCCAGTCTCTCTCTCACACTCCCAGTCTCTCTCTCTCACACTCCCAATCTCTCTCTCTCACACTCCCAATCTCTCTCTCTCACACTTCCAATCTGTCTCTCACACTCCCAATCTCTCTCAACTCCAATCTCTCTCTCTCTCACACTCCCAATCTCTCTCTCTCTCTCTCTCACACTCCCAATCTCTCTCTCTCTCACACTCCCAATCTCTCTCTCTCTCACACTCCCAATCTCTCTCTCACACTCCCAATCTCTCTCTCTCTCACACTCCCAATCTCTCTCTCTCTCACACTCCCAATCTCTCTCTCACACTCCCAATCTCTCTCTCTCACACTCCAATCTCTCTCTCTCTCACACTCCCAATCTCTCTCTCACACTCCCAGTCTCTCTCTCTCTCACGCTCCCAGTCTCTCTTTCTCACACACTCCCAGTCTCTCTCTCTCTCTCTCACATTCCCAATCTCTCTCTCTCTCTCACTCCCAATCTCTCTCTCTCTCACACTCCCTATCTCTCTCTCTCTCACTCCCAATCTCTCTCTCTCACACTCCCAATCTCTCTCTCTCACACTCCCAATCTCTCTCTCTCTCTCACACTCCCAATCTCTCTCTCTCTCTCTCTCCCAATCTCTCTCTCTCTCACACTCCCAATCTCTCTCTCGCTCACACTCCCAATCTCTCTCTCTCTCTCTCCTTCCCTCTCTCTCTCTCTCTCTCTCTCTCCTTCCCTCTCTCTCTCCTTCCCTCTCTCTCTCTCCTTCCCTCTCTCTCTCTGTCTCTCTCTCCTTCCCTCTCTTTCTCTCTCTTTCCCTCTCTCTCCTTCCCTCTCTCTCTCTCCTTCATTCTCTCTCTCTCTTTCCTTCCATCTCTCTCTCTCTCTCCTTCCCCTCTCTCTCTCTCTCTCCTTCCCACTCTCTCTCTCCTTCCCTCTCTCTCGCCCCTTCCCTCTCTCTCTCTCTCTCCTTCCCTCTCTCATAATATGATCGAGCTCTCAGTCGAGATGGAGAGTGAGGAAATTGAATCAGAGACTAAGGTCCAGAACTTAAATAAAGGGAATTACGAGGGTATGAGACGGGAATTGGGTAAGATTGATTGGGTGGTGTTTCTGGGGGGATTGACAGTGGATAGACAATGGCAAGCATTCAAAGATAGAATGGAAGAATTCCAGAACATGTTTATACCGGTTTGGCACAAAAATAAACCTAAAAAGGTGACTCAACCGTGGATAACGAGGGAAATTAGGGACAGCATAAAATAAAAAAAAAGGGCATATCAACTGGCAAAAAAAAGCACCAGACCGGAAGATTGGGGGCAGTACAAGATACAGCAAAAGAGGACAAAGGGATTAATCAGGAAGGGGAAAATAGAATACGAAAGTAAACTTGCAGCAAACATAAAGACAGACTGCAAAAGCTTTTATCGGTATATCAGGAGGAAAAGACTGGTAAAATCCCAAGTCGGTCCCTTGCAGTCCGATTCGGGAGAATATATAATGGAGAATAAGTAAATGGCAGACGAATTAAACTCATACTTTGGTTCTGTATTCACAAAGGAGGACACAAATAACCTCCCAGGAATATCGGCAAACATAGGGACTAATGAGAGGGAGGAGCTGACAGAAATTAGTATCTCTAGGGATATGGTGCTGGGTAAGTTGAGGGGACTGAAGGCCGACAAATCCCCGGGGCCTGATAAACTACATCCTAGGGTACTTAAGGAGGTGGCCCTGGAGATAGCAGATGCTCTAAGGATCATCTTCCGGAACTCCATTGACTCGGGAACAGTACCCGTGGATTGGAGGGTAGCTAATGTTACCCCAATATTTAAAAAGGGGGGTAGAGAGAAAGCAGGGAATTATAGACCAGTAAGCCTTACATCGGTTGTGGGCAAAATGCTAGAGTCCATTATTAAGGATAAAATAGCGGAGCACTTGACAAATGGGGAAAGGATCGGACAGAGTCAACATGGATTTACAAAGGGTAAATCGTGTTTGACTAATCTGCTGGAATTTTTTGAGGAAGTAACTGGTAAAATAGATGGGGGAGAGCCAGTGGATGTGGTGTACCTTGACTTCCAGAAAGCCTTCGATAAGGTTCCACACAAAAGATTATCATGCAAAATTAAGGCTCATGGGATTGGGGGCAAAGTATTAACGTGGATAGAGAACTGGCTGGCGGATAGAAAACAGAGAGTTGGAATAAACGGCTCGTTTTCGGAGTGGCAGGCAGTGACCAGCGGGGTGCCGCAAGGATCTGTCCTGGGACCCCAGCTGTTCACAATATATATAAATGATCTGGATCAGGGAATTGGATGCAATATTTCCAAATTCGCTGATGACACTAAACTAGGAGGAGGGGTGGGCTCTGATGAGGATGTCAGGAGGCTACAGTGCGATTTGGACAGGTTGGGGGAATGGGCGGATACGTGGCAGATGCACTATAATGTGGATAAATGCGAGGTTATCCACTTTGGGGGTAAAAACAGGAGGGTAGATTATTATCTAAATGGCAATAGATTGGGAGATGGGGAAGTGCAGAGGGACCTGGGTGTTCTTGTGCACCAGTCACTGAAGGAGAGCATGCAGGTGCAACAGGCGATTAAGAAGGCAAATGGTATGTTGGCCTTCATATCAAGGGGGTTCGAGTATAGGAATAGGGATACCTTACTACAGCTGTACAAGGTGCTGGTGAGACCGCATCTGGAGTATTGTGTACAGTTTTGGTCGCCCCATCTGCGGAAGGATGTTCTTGCCATGGAAAGAGTGCAACGGCGATTCACCAGGCTGATACCTGGAATGGCGGGAATGACCTACGAAGAGAGATTAAATAGTTTGGGCTTGTACTCACTGGAGTTTAGAAGATTGAGAGGGGATCTCATCGAAACATATAAAATTATGGCAGGCCTGGACAGGCTGAATTCAGAGAGAATGTTTCCAATGGCCGGGGAGCACAGAACCAGGGGCCACAGTCTAAAAATAGCGGGCAAATCATTTAAAACAGAGATGAGGAAGAATTTCTTCACTCAAAGAGTGGTGAGCCTGTGGAATTCCCTGCCACAGAGGGCTGTGAAGGCTAATTCAATAAATATTTTCAAGAGAGAATTGGATATATTTCTGAAGGCTAAGGGGATTAAGGGTTACGGAGAAAAGGCGGGGACGGGGTACTGAACTGGTAAGATCAGCTATGATCTCAGACGAAGATCAGCCATGATCTCATTGAATGGCGGAGCAGGCTCGAAGGGCCGAATGGCCTACTCCTGTTCCTATCTCTATGTTTCTATGTTTCTCTCTCATTCCCTCTCTCTCTCTCTCCTTCCCTCTCTCTTTTCCCCCCAGTCGCTCCCTCTCTCTCTTCCAACAACAACATGCCCTCAAAAAGCCTCGGCACCGCCGGGCTCCCCCAGCTAGTATCTTATGTAATATCGAATGTATAGTACTCAGTTTATGTACAAAACATACTTTATCTTTGTTTACAGTTTCACAAAAATTGTTCAAGTAAAGGCTTCAAACAGCAAACGGCTTCACGAAGAATTATTTTGAATAAGTGTTTAAATTGCTGGATAACTAGATAGGAGCATGTCTAGCGCGGCCAGTATAGTACTGTTAATCTAAAAGGGGAGGAATTGTAATGTATATACCTTTAAGGGGGGAACTATCTTTTACAGCTCATGTATACTGCAGTACCGGCAGTGACCACACCTGTATATAGCACTGAGTAGTAATCTGTACAGGTCAGTTCCAAAGTGAGCCACATTGAGTAAACACCTGTTGTACCATTCTCCTGCAGTCTGTGTCTTATTATACACGGACACAACAGTTACATTAATATGGGCTGCACTGACAGTCGACCTCGCCCTCCAGGATCTATGGTGGAGGGAGCGGAGGCAGTGAGAAAGATTGGAACATGTGGCCAGAGGGAGGAGGAGGGCCATCAGGGCTCTCAACAGGAGGCCTTACCCTCCAAGGGTATTTTGACAGCACTTCTCCTACCTCCAGTTAAGCGAGGAGCAGTGTATTGGAAGGCTCCACCTCAGCAAGGAGCTGGTCACAGAACTCTGCCACCTCCTGCAACCAGACCTCGAGCCTCAGATCAGGGCAACCACGGCTCTTCCAGTGGCAGTCAAGGACACCGTCACCCTCAATTTCTTTGCCAGCAGATCCTTCCAGTCTGCAACAGGAGACATAGCTAACATCTCGGGCAGCACGGTGGCATAGTGGTTAGCACTGTTGCCTCACAGTGCCAGGGACCCGGGTTCAAATCCGGCCTCGGGTGACTGTCTGTGTGGAGTTTGCACATTCTCCCCGTGTTTGCGTGGGTTTCCTCCGGGTGCTCCGGTTTCCTCCCACAGTCCAAAGATGTGCGGGTTAGGTTGATTGGCCATGATAAAAATTGACTCTTAGTGTTAGGGGGGATTAAATACGTGGGGTTACGGGGATAGGGCTTGGGTGGGATGGCTGTCGGTGTAGGGACCGGGTGCTAGGGTTTGGATGATCAGCCATGATCTCGTTGAATGGTGGAGCAGGCTCAAAGGGCCGAATGGCCTACTCCTGCTCCTAGTTTCTATGTTTCTATGTTCCTATCTCGCAGTTCACCATCCATCGCTGTATCCGAGAGGTCACAGAGGCTCTCTACAGTAGAAGAAGGGACTACATTTCCTTCCCCATCACCAGAGAGAAGCAGGACGAACGTGTATGTGGCTTTGCCAGGATAGCGGGCTTCCCCATGGTGCAGGGCACCATTGACTGCACCCACGCGGCTTTGCAGGCACTGCATAACAATCCTGAGATCTTCCGTAACCGCAAAGGCACTTAATGGGCAATTGGTGTGCGACCACAGACAGCGAATCCTCAATGTGAATGCCCGCTATCCTGGCAGCAGTCACGATGCCTTCATCCTGTGCCAGACCGGTGGGCTAGCACTCTTCCAGCCACCACGTCAAGCTCGCTGCTGGCTGCTGGGAGACAAGGGCTACCCGCTCTCCACCTGGCTCATGATTCCCCTCCGCAACCCCAGCATTCCTGCTCAACACTCATATAATGAGAGCCATGCTGGAACCAGGAACATCATCGAGCAGAGCATCGGGGTGCTCAAGCAATAGTTTCGCTGCCTTGACCACTCGGGAGGAGCCCTCCAGTACTTGGCTGAGTGGATGTTCCAGTTCGTCATGGTCTGCTGTATGCTCCACAATTTGGCCATCATGAGGGCACAGCCATTGCCACCAGGGATTGCAGGACCACCTCAGGAGGAGGAAGAGGGAGAGGAGGAGGAGGACGAGGACAAGGAGGAGGAGGAGGAGCAGGAGGAACACGAGCGAGGGAGGAGGCAGCCACTCAATTGGCCTTCTGGAAAGGCGGTCAATGACCACCTCAGCTGACTGTGGTTCCAAAAAATGAAACTCCAGATCTCTGTTTCTCACCACATCTCCATCATTCCATCCCTGTCGCAGGCCATTTCACAGCACATAGCTGAAATAACAGACACCACAAAATCATCCAAAGCCAATTAATAAATTTATCAATAATCAGTGAACACATATTTACAGCAACAATATTAGCTATTCACCCTTATGCAATCCCTTAGTGCCTCTCGTTACTGTGCCTTTGCCTACTCTAGTGCTCCTACGAAGTGTTGGCCCAACTAGTGGCTGCAGCACGGCTGGTGGAAGGCTGTTGTGTGACTGTGCGGGAGACTACAGATGGCCTTGCAGGATGCCCTTGACCAGCTCTGGGCCTGGAAGGCCCGGCTGTAGACTGCACCACCTCAGCATGGGCGGCAGCAGTCTGGGCTGGCTGGATGACAGGCAGCAACAAGGCTAATGGCGGAGTGGCAGTGGTGGGAGCAGGAATGCTGTCATCCTGAGAGAGGACAGCAGCTTCCTGCTCCACTGACCCACTGTACCTCAGCACAATCTGTTGCAGCACAGATTGCTGGCCTACTGCGACACCGTGAAAGCCCCAGTGGATGGTGTTTGACCCAGCCATGATGGCAGCAGTCAGAGCTTGCATGGCATCAAGCCGAGACTGCATGGGATCAGTCTGAGAATCGATGGCACCAAGCATAGACTGCATTACAGCACTAAGACATTGCGTGGCTCCCACCTGTGCTGAAATAGAAGCAGACTGCAAATGATTGGCCCCATGGTGTGCGCAGAGCCTTGTGCAATGTTAGAGGTGGACTCCTCCATGCTCCTTACCATTGCTGAGAGGTTCTCAGGCACCCTTGCCATTGCACCAATCATCTCTGTGTGCATGCCCATCACCCTTCTTCTAAAGGTCCCCCCTTCGAGGTCCTCATCTGAGTCCTGTGCAGCAGAATTCACGTGCAAACTCACTCTCTGTGGAGCTGGCCCCCAAGCTACCCTTTCCCCTTGGCCTTGCTGTGGTCTGATCGTCCCTGGTTCATCACCCTGTCCAGATCCCACTACTACACTAACCTCTAAAGAACGCGTAGTGCCAGTATCTGAGCTGGTGCCTGCGGGTGAGACATGCAGTGAGGCGGTGTGTTCTTCCTCCTCGTCTTCTCCTGCCTCGGGACAGGCTGTTCCGGTGCTTGCTCATTATCTGAAAGCATAAAGGCACAAGAGTTGGGTTAAGGTGAGGGGATGGGTGCAGGAAGGGAGAAATGCATGCATACAGCATGATTAGCTGGAAAGTGGAAATGGCTTGTGGGGTGAGGGGAAGTGGGATGTGAGAAGAAGGAGTAGGGATGAACATACCGTTGTTGTCCCCAAGGGGGTCAACGTCGCCAGTAGCCACGACGCCCACCACCTGGCACCCAAATATTTGCAGCATTCTTTCCTCCAGCGCAGACAGTGGTTGGGTGTCAGGTTGTCCCCTGTCTGTGCGCTCCTGCTCCCTCCTGTTGTGAGCAACCTTGGCCTGCAAGAGAATGGAAAGTGTGTTAGTGAGTGTGGAGCAATGTGTTTGGGTGATGTGCCCGCCATAGTTGAATAGCTGTCAAGGTGTGAGATGTGAGTGTTGGTAGGTAGAGATTGTTGGTGGGTGAGTGCTGGGGGTGTGGTACTTTGGGCAGTGTGTGCAGACTGATGTTCAGATGGTGGTATGTAGCACTTGTTGAAGCACTGACTCACCTTGACCACCCAAGTGAGGTCGTTAAATTTCTTCCTGCTCTATGGGTGGGTCCTGTGGACCACAGTGCTGCCCGAGACGTACTGGGCTTCCTCCCTCCACATGGTGCGGAAGACTTGCGGCGAGGGCCTCCTGCCACTTGCCGGGTACGGCACCGCCCTCCGTCTCTCCACAGCGAGGACCAAGGCCCCCAATACTTGATCGCAGAATCTGAGGGCTCTCTCCCTGCGGCGTGGATCTGCCATAATTACACCTCCTTCAGCAGTCTCGTTCCTTCTCCTTGGCCTTCTGCTGCCGGCTTAGACAGCTACAGAACCAGCACTGCTGAGAATGAGGTTCTGCAGCATGAATGAACCTCCCCTTTAAGAACTGGAAAGAGCCTGTGGCAATGATGACTAGCGATTAGACTGCACCTGAAATTGCTTAGTGCTTTGAGTGTAACGCCCCTGAACTAGGCCGTTAGCGCTTGATTTAGCACTCCCATCCTTTCTTTGAGCGATGACACTGAATTTTGCGTGCAGCGAAATTCATTAGCGCCCTAAATCTCAAACTTTTCCAAAGTTAGTGCCCACTCCTGGGCTATAATGAATTTTTTCCCCTCAGCCTTTCGGTAATTGGGAAGCTGAAGCAGAGACCTAGCTCTTTCCCAAAGGATAAGAACAGTAATCCACACTCTTCCTAGCAACCAAACTGTAGAAATACATAAACAGGCACATAGGGAAGGAATTTCATTGAGCCGTGGAGGCGGGATTGGAGGCGTGTGGGGGGTAAAAATCGCAACAACAGCTGTGCGGGACCCCCCCGCCTGGTTCTCGGCTCCGAGCAATTTTAACTCAGGCGTGTCTGATGGTCCTGACTCCGTCCTGCCTCCAACAGGCGGGACTGGTTGTTAAGGCCCTTACCAAGCACTAACTGGCCTCTATAATCCTATTTTAAAAGGCCCTTGCGATTTTAACCCTTTTCCCACGTGGAGCACGCCTGGTGGGAAACACGGCGGTGGATTGCTGACTATCAACTGCATGTCAACCATTAAAGAGGAGATTTGATCAGCCATCATTTGCAGATGGCAGGACTTAGTGGTCTCAGGTCTGGGGCAACTTTTAGAAGGCTTAACCACACCTGTGGAAGGTTGGAGCCTCACACCCATCTCCAGTGTGACCTCCTGGGAAACCCCTCTCGCCACCTTCCCTCAGCGCTCCCTCAACTGAGGCATATACCAGAAGCATGGGAGCCATCTATTTCCTTCCCATCTGCGCATTAGAGGAGCTCGAGCACAAGCCGCGGCACCAGCAGAACCAGGAACAACAGCAGCACCAGCAACAGCAGCAGCAGCAGGAATGCCAGGCTGCTGCTCACCCACCTGAGGCTGCACAGGCCAGAAGGGGCCAGCGCCTGGAAGCCCGTCGGCGCAAGAGATACCCCCCAAACAGGGTCTACAGACACAGGGTCAGCTATCTCAACATGCCTGAGCAGCAGTACCAAAGGCGGCTCCGACTTTCGCGAGAGGTAGTGACTGACATCTGCGCAATGCTACAGCAAGACCTGCTGCCCAGAGGACCAGGTGGACAAGCATTACCAGTGGCCGTCAAAGTCACCACCGCACGCAACTTTTTTGCCTCAGGCTCATTCCAGGGATCAGCAGCAGACATCAGCGGCACCTCCCAGGTGGCCGCACACACTTGCATCACACAGGTAACCGGTGCCCTCTTTGCCCTCGCGCACAATCACATCCATTTCACCAAGGATCGAGCAAGTGTCACGGCGCGAGCGGATGGATTAGCTCTTCTGGCAGGCTTTCCAAGGGTGCAGGGCGTCGTTGACTGCACACATGTGGCGCTTAAAGCACCCCATCACAATCCAGGTATTTTTGTCAACCGCAAGGGCTTCCACTCCCTTCACGTTCAGCTGCTGTGTGACCACAAGAAGGAAATTTTGCATGTTTGTGCCAAGTACCCTGGTAGTTGCTGTTGTGTCTGTGTATAATAAGACACAGACTGCAGGAGAAACGGTACAATAGGTGTTTACTCAACGTGGCTCACACGAGAACTGATCTGTACAGGTTACTACTCAGTGCTATATACAGGTGTGGTCACTGCCGGTACTGCAGTATACATGCGCTGTAAAAGATAGTTACCCCCTTAAAGGTGTATACATTACAATTCCTCCCCTTTTAGATTAACAGTACCATAACACTCATTTAACAATTAAATATCAAACTAATTACAATATAAACTTTTAACATGCAACATTAGCTGAAAATAGTCTATTTATATATTCAGTCTTTGGGGAGGCTTCCTGATCCTTTCTGGATAGCGCCTTTCCCGAGTGTCTTGCTCTTGGTGCGGAGGCGATTCTGGCCCCCTGTCGTCGGTTGGTTCATCAGCTTCCGATGCTACAGTTTCTGGGGTAGATGCGACCTGTACGTCGGGTTCATCACCAGGTACGTATGGGCGAGGCATGGGGTTGACTTGTTCCTGTGACTCTAGGATCTGGTCAGCATGGCGTCTCACGATGCTCTCCCCAACGTCCACTGTGTACATTATTGGGCCCTGCCGTGTGCATGTCGTTCCTGGCTGCCATTTTTCTGTTCGGTAGTCGCGGGCCAAGACTGGTTGCCCTACATTGAAGCTCCTTGTTGGCTTCTCATGGATGTGCTGGAATTGTTTACTCTCAACATCTCTTCGTACATTTGGTCTGAGCAAATCCAGGCGAGATCTTAACCTTCGGTTAAAGAACATCATGGCTGGGGCCTGGTTGGTGACTGCATGACCGGTAGGCGAACAGGAAATTGTCCACCTTGTGCTGCAGCGGAATGTTGTCATTGTACATAGCCTTTATTGCCTTCTTAAAGGTTTGTACGAACCTCTCAGCCAATCCATTTGTGGCTGGATGATACGGGGCGGATGTGTAATGCCTTACCCCATTCTTTTTCAAGAACCTCCGGAACTCTTCGGACACAAACTGTGGTCCGTTGTCGGAGGAAATCTGTTCTGGCAAGCCGTTCCTGGCAAAAATGGTCCATAGGACTGCAATAGTTTTCTCCGTGGTGGTGGAGGACATTTTGATGACCTCAGGGCATTTCGAGTGCGCATCCACGGCTATTAAAAACATTGAGTCCATGAATGGACCAGCAAAATCAATATGCACCCGTTGCCATGGAGATGAGGGCCACTCCCATGGGTGGAGAGGGGCCAGTAGTGGTGCATTTTGGACTTTCTGGCATCCTGAGCAGCTCTTGGTCAGGTCCTCAATTTGTTTATCGATTCCCGGCCACCACACATAAGCCCTGGCTAGGCTTTTCATTGTTACCCCTCCCAGATGACCCTCATGAAGCTCATTGAGCATTCTATCACTTAACTTGGGTGGAATTACCAATCGGGATCCACACATCAAGGTCCCCCAGCACACTGACAGCTGTTCTCTCCTTGGCGAGAATGCTGGCAACAGTGAGTCGCCATGTGCTGGCCATCCGTTCACCGTCAATTCATATACCCGAGACAGTGTCGGGTCATTTCGGGTTTCCTTTTCGATACAAGCGTTAGTTACCGGTAGGTATTCAACTATAGTCGAATGGAATATTTTGACAGCATCCACTGCTGGTGCTTCCTCCGCATTAGGCAGTGGCAGGCGTGATAGCCCATCAGCATTTCCATGCTGTTTCCTGCCCTTATATTCAATCTCATAGTGGTGCGCCCGTAGAAAAAGTGACCATCTTTGTAGTCGTTGCGCAGTCATCACCAGAACACCCTTCTTCGGATTAAAAATGGAGACAAGAGGCTGGTGATCAGTCAGCAAGGTGAATTTCTGCCCGTGCAGATAGTGATTGAACTTTTTCACTCCCCACACTAGGCTGAGGGCCTCCCTGTCAATCTGGGCGTGGTTACGCTTGGCTGAGGTTAGTGATCGTGACGCAAAGGCTATTGGCCTCTCTGAGCCGTCCGAGAATTTGTGCGACAGCACTGCTCCAATGCCGTAGGGTGACGCATCACATGCCAACCGAATTGGTAATGCCGGATTGTAATGGACCAATACCTCTTTCGATGTGATTAGTGTTTTGCTCTTCTGGAAATCTCGTCTACATTCGTCACTCCACTTCCATGGCACCCCAGTTTGCAGTAGGGTGTTCAGTGGGTGTAGTGTTGTAGACAAATTTGGCAAGAACTTATGGTAGTAGTTTACCAGCCCGAGGAACGACCTCAGTTGTGACACATTTTCCGGTGCTGGAGCCTTGACTACTGCCTCAATCCTCTCTGGGGACTTATGTAACCCCTGTTTATCGGTAACGTGGCCACAATACGAGATCTGTTTTCTAAAAGACTCGCATTTGGGGCGGTTAGCTCGGAGCTGATATTCCTGCAATCTAGTGAGCACCTGCTCCAGGTTGGCAAGATGATCACTGTCATTTTCGCCCGTGACCAGGCTGTCGTCCAAATAACACTGGGTCCCTGGGATCCCTTGCAGGACTTGTTCCATTGCCCTCTGCCAAACAGCCGGAGCTGATGCTACCCCGAATACCAGCCGGTTGTATTGGTAGAGACGTTTATGGGTGTTGATTGTGAGGTATTTTTTTGATGCTTCTTCTACCTCCATTTGCAGATACGCCTGGGCCAGATCAATCTTAGTGAAGCGTTTCCCTCCAGATAGTGAGGCAAAAATATCTTCAATCCGCGGAAGTGGATATTATACGGTGTGAAGGATCGGGTTCACTGTTACCTTAAAGTCCCCACAGATGCGAACCTTCCTTGGTTCCCCAGGAGTGCTGCTCAATGACTTTTTCATCACAGGGACGATGGGTGTAGCCCACTCGCTCCAGTCTACCTTGGACAGTACACCTGAACGTTCCAGACTCTCCAGCTCTGCTTCGATGGCTGGGCAGATCGCATTAGGTACCGGTCTGGCCTTAAAAAATTTTGGGCTTGCGTTTGCTTCAATTTTAATCATAGCTGTCATGCCTTTTAATGTTCCGAGTCCTTGCTGGAAAACTTCTTTCGCATCAGTTAGGATCTTTGACAGTCGCCCAGGTGTGACGTCGTCATCCTTTTTGTCAGCCACAGTCAGTGCCTGTATGGAATGCCAATCCAGTTTTATTTCCGGATCCATTCACGTCCCAGTAATGGTGGTCCTCCATCTTGCAATACATACAGGTCTAGTTTTGGTGTTTCCTTACCGTTATATATAACGGTCACCCTTATTTTTCCTTTGGGTAGACTTTTTGCCCCGTGTACGTCTTCAAAATAATTTTTGTGTCTCTCAAGGGTATGTGTGAGAATAGCCACTCGTAGTCCCGTCGGTTTATGACTGTTAGGGCTGATCCTGTGTCCAATTCCATCTTTACCTGGACTCCTGCTATCTTGAGAGTGACCCAAATGGTTCGGTGATCCTCCGTTGTGATCACATTATATAGTTTCAGACAACTCAGTTCCTCGCTTTCGGAGTCGTTATCACTCTTTTGTTCGTCTGAACTATTCTCTGTCATCTTATGTACCTTCTTGTACTTTCCTTTGGTACGTTTCTTATTGCTGGTTTTCTTTCCCGACCTGCAGACTCGTGCTATGTGTCCTACTTTTCCACACTGTCTGCACACTTTGTCTTCGAACCAGCAATCATTTTGGTCATGTGTTGTTCTGCCGCAGCGATAGCACTTCTCTGTTCCATATGACATTTCGTTTGTGCCATATTCTTGTGGTCTCTGTTGTATCTCTGCCGCGCCCCGTGCTGCTGCTTCATATGATACCGCAATGCTGAAAGCCTTTTCCAGCGTAAGGTCCTTTTCAGATAAAAGCCGTTTCTGGGTTCCTTCACTTTGAAGCCCACACACAAACTTGTCCCTTAAGGGATCTGCCAATCCCGCTCCAAACTGGCAGTGTTTCGATAGTTTGCACAGTTCTGTTAAATAATCAGCATTGCTTTCATCCTTATGCTGGTTCCGTTTGTGAAACTTGAATCTTTCTGCTATCAGCAGCGGTGTGGGGTTTAAATGTTCCTGTAGTATCGTTACTATGTCTTCAAAACTCTTTTCCATTGGCTTCGTTGGGGTTACTAGATTTTGTAATAAACCATACGTCTTTGCACCCATTAAATTTAACAATACCGACGCTTTCTTGTCATCTAACACCTCATTTGTCTTGCAGTATACTTCTATTCGTTCGACATATGTAGTCCAACCTTTGACTTCATTGTCAAATGCGGTGATACTGCCACCCTTCGGCATTTTGGGTGTGGTTTAAAATGGCGTCTCCCAATGACTTAAAATGGCGTCTCCCACGCTTTCCTTCCTCCCCCGCTGCTGCCAATGCCAGTCCCGGCGGTTCTCGTGGCAATGGCGGCGCCCTGTAGGTTTCACGCGCTTCTCCTGCGCTGCTGCCAATGCCGCTCTCGGCGGTCCTCGTGGCAATGGCGGCGCCTCGCGGTTTTCTGTGCGTCTCTCTCTCCCTCTCTCCGACGCTGCTCGGCCCCTGAACACCGGAGTGGAGTTTGAGTGAGAATGAAGGAGTGAGTGTACAGAATCCATAGCATAGATGCTTAGAAGGAGACAAAGGGCCCTCCCTGTGTGTTGTAAGTTGTTGTCATTGTGTCACAGTGATAGCGAATGTGAGGGCTGCATGGTCGAATAGTTAAGTGAATGTGACCATAGAGAGAGAGGGAATGGGTAAGGGTACAGGGATGTCAGTGTCAAGTGGGATGTGGAGGAAGAGGTTGGCAAAGCAGAGTGCTGGTGAGGAGAGGCGATGGCAATGAGATTGAGGGTGATGAGAAAGTTATACTCACTTTTCCTGTGCGGAGAAGGTCATGAAACCTCTTCCTGCACTGCAGCCATGTTCTGCGGCACATAGAGATGGCATTGACCTCCTGGGCCACTTGCAGCCACACAGCTTTAGTCTGTTGCGGTGGCTTTTTTCTCCCTGAGGAATGGAAGAGCACCTCCTTATTAGATCTTGCTCCCTGCACCAGAGCTTGGAGAGAGGTCTCATCAAATCGAGGTGCACACTTTTGCTTGCTGGTGGACATGGTCGGTAAATGAATTCCTTCATACAATGTCCAAAGCGTTTCCAGTCTCCAGAAGAAGCAAGGCTGCTTGCAGGCCTTAAATCCAGCAGCACTGATGACATCATCAGAGGCGACTTTCAGGATGGAAAGACTAATTGGGCCAGGGGTTCCCACACGCTGGAAATCAAGTGCTCAATTAGGGGAAAATCGCACTTTTTTCCCACTTCACGTCGGAGTCGGGGTCCTGACACGAAAACCACCTGACACGCCCCAGCCCGACCCCAATAGCAAAATCCAGCTCAGTGTGTCCACAGCGCCTGGTCTGCACTCAAGGCCTCCATAATTAGCACGTGTGAAGAGACTCTCGGTCACTCGACCAGGAAACACCAAGACTGGTTCGATGAGAATGACCATGAGATCCAGGAGCTAATAAGTCGCAAGCGCAAGGCATTACTGATCTGGAAACAGCAACAGAATTCGAGAGCAAGAAAGCAGCTCTACAGACGCCTGAAGGCCAAGGTCCAACAAAATACTCGCGACCTAAAGAACAGATGGTGGGTGGAGAAAGCGCAGGAGATCCAGCAGCTAGCCGACAACCATGACGTGCGTAGATTCTTTAGTGCAGTCAAGATCACCTACGGCCCAAGCACACAAGGTCCTACCGCACTGCGGGCCAAGAACGGAGAGGTACTCATCAATGACAGAGAGGCAGTCAGTGCCTGCTGGAAGGAGCACTTTGAAGATCTCCTTAACCGAGACTCTGTCTTTGACACGAGTGTCCTCAACTCCAACCCACAGCATGCTACCCACCACCACCTCAGCACAACCCCAGCCCGGCATGAGGTTGAAAAGACCATCCGACAACTGAAGAACAACAAGGCCTCAGGAGCAGATGGAATCCCCGCCAAGGCGGAGAAGCACTATTGGCGCAAATACATGAACTCATTTCTCTTATTTGGAAGGAGGAGAGCATGCCAGGGGATCTCAGAGACGCCGTAATCGTGACCATCTTCAAGAAAGGTGACAAGTCCAATTGCGGTAATTACAGAGGAGTCTCCCTGCTGTCTGCCACAGGGAAAGTCATCGCAAGAATCCTCTCCCAGTGGCTGAAGAGCTCCTCCCAGAGTCACAATGCGGATTCTGCCCACTAAGGGGCACAATGGACATGATCTTCACCGCGCATCAACTACAAGAGAAATGCAGGGAACAGCACCAACCGCTGTACATGGCCTTCTTTGACCTCACAAAGGGCTTCGACACTGTCAACCATGAGGGATTATGGAGTGTCCTCCTCAAATTCGGCTGCCCTCAAAAGTTTGTCACCATCCTCCGCCTATTTCACGACGACATGCAAGCCATGATCCTGACCAATGGATCCACCACAGACCCAATTCAAGTACGGACCAAGGTCAAGCAAGGCTGTGTCATCGCACCAACGCTCTTCTCGATCTTCCTGGCTGCAATGCTCCATCTCACCCTTAGTAAGCTACCCGCTGGAGTGGAGCTAATCTACAGAACAAACGGGAAACTGTTCAACCTCCATCATCTCCAGTCCAGATCCAAGGTTGTCCCATCCTCTGTCATCGAATTACAGTATGCAGAAGACACTTGTGTCTGCACACACTCTGAGGCCGAACTCCAAACCATCGTCAACACCTTCACCGAAGTGTATGAGAGCATGGGCCTTACACTAAACATCCGTAAGACAAAGGACCTCTACCAATCTGCCCCCGCCACACAGTAATGCTCCCCGATGATCAAAATCCATGACGAGGCCTTGGACAACGTGGACCACTTTCTATAGCTCGGGAGGGTCAACAAGGGCAGACGTCAATGACAAAGTCCAACACCGCCTTCAGTGTGCCAGTGCAGCCTTCGGTCACCTGAGGAAGAGAGTGATTGAAGACCAGGACCTTAAACCCAGCACCAAGCTCATGGTCTACAGAGCAGTGGTGATACCCGCCCTCCTGTATGCTTCAGAAACATGGACCACGCACAGCAGGCACCTCAAAGCACTGGAGAGGTATCATCAACACTGCCTCCGCAAGATCCTGCAATCCATTGGCAGGATAGGCGCACCAACGTCAGTGTTCTCACTCAGGCCAACATCCCCAGCATCGAAGTTTTGACCACGCTCGATCAGCTCCGATGGATGGGCCACATTGTCTGCATGCCCGATACGAGACTCCCAAAACAAGTGCTCTACTTGGAGCTCCGACACGGCAAGAGAGCCCCAGGTGGGCAGAGGAAACGCTTCAAGGACACCCTCAAAGCCTCCTTGAAAAAGTGCAACATCCCCACTGACACCTGGGAATCCCTGGCCCAAGACCGCACAAAGTGGAGAAGCATCCGGGAAGCCCCCGAACACCTCGAGTCTCTTCACTGGGAGCAAGCGGAAGCCAAGCGCAAACAGCGGAAGGAGCGCACATCAACCCAAGCACCCCACCCACCCATCCTTTCAACCACTGTCTGCCCCACCCATGACAGAGACGGTAGGTCCCGCATTGGACTCATCAGTCACCTGAGAACTCATTTTTAGTGTGGAAGCAAGTCATTCTCGATTCCGAGGGACTGCCTAAGAAGAAGAATTTGAGACGTGACATGTGGTGAGTGCAGCATGCTTGAGAGGAACAGATGACTTTGGACCGATGTTTCCCAAAACTCTCCACCACTGGGGGTTTTCCTTGCCTCATGTCTAGATCTGTTGCAGACTAACTGATGGAGATTGATTGTCCTGATTAGTCAACAACTCCATTATCGTTGCATCATGTGATGCCCAGGATGGTAGAAGGTGAACTCAATGGACCTTGGTCTTTTTTCATCTCGCAATTCCTATGTTACTATGGGGGAAAAATTCGGTATTTTGGGGCACTAACGTTGCTCGGGCGCAAACTTTAGGGACCAATGCTAATTAGCGCCGGCAACCGCAAAATACCGTTTTAGCGCCCCTGGAAGTGATTGGAGCACTAAATCAATGCTATAAACTTCTCTTTGGGTGCTAACATCAGGGAGCGGAGCTATACTTCAGAGCGCTACTCAAGCTCAGGCGCTTTCAATTAACTAGTATTCAGATTCACTCCACGTGATATCAAGAAACGGCTGAGCGCATTGGATACAGCAAAGGCTATGGGCCCCGAAAACATCCCGGCCATCGTGCTGAAGACTTGTGCCCCAGAAACCACTGAAACTAACATGCCCTGACAGCTGCAAGTGATTAATGTGGATGCCTTTAAATAATGTCCCTGGAGCCTGCGTCCTACAGCTGTATGCCTCCTCTTCCTGTCGCTGTCTGGTTGAGGCGCAAAGGGCACCCAGTGCACGCTCATTGACCTCACGATCTGCCTGGCGGTGAAGTCCCTGGCGGTAACTGGTAGCAGCGGCAAAACGGGGGGACCGGATTTGCCGTGCATCACTGGATTTGCCTCAACCCGGCGCTTTTGCATCGGCGCCCCATTAGCGCCAGCTGCTGCCGTTAACTGGTGCTGGAAGTGCTAACCAACTAAATTTTTCCCCTATAGATATCAGAACGCACAATGATGTTGGGATCCTTGAGCGAATAGTGCTGGATATTCAGTTTTAAGGCGCACTTCAGTGTATAGACACTCTGGTTTTAATTACTCTGAGATTTCAGGGTGAGTAATGCTAGAAACTTGCAATTACCAATTTTAGCCTATCCAGATTGCACTTGCAGCAGGCATCCTACACATCTGTGATGAGCGTTTATTTATGCTCTAACTTAATCAAAGGGCCCAGTACGAGGATGTGCTAATGAAACGTGCCCATTTGGGTGAAGTACCAGGAGCTTATCGTTGCTCTTGGAACTGTACCCTGGTATGAGAGAAAGGGAAGGGTGAAAATTGTTGGAAAACTGAAAAGTGATGGTGATAGGGGGGTGGGTTCAGATCAGTTAAGTCCCATGAAACCTGGGGACACCAGGGAAGGAGAGGGGGCGGCAGGTGGATTATAGACATGTTGATTCACCAGTGGCTTTACACAAGGAGCCACTAAAACCCTTCTGCATTTGGAATTGTTTAAACAAATAAGCGAAACGCACTAATGTTTTAAAAATGAACCAAAAATGTTAATTTACAGCAGGACCAAAGTTCATGGCTGGGAACCTCAAAGGAGCGGCTCCTAATCTGCTACTATTACTTCGTTGGAGGCGCGGCAGGTAGCCCATTTATGCGCGTAAAAGGGATTGTGCCGCACTCCCGGCATAGTTACAGTGGCGGAGTGGGAGCCGTTCCGAGGAATTCCCGGCCTATATTTTCATCCCAGTAGAGTGACAATCAAATGTTTGTGTTTTGTAAAGATGATACATAGAGTGCCATTATCAGTTTGGCATTTTTAGACAACTGTCCTGAATATATGCAATGTTTTTTAATGGGGTATTGTGCCTCCAAGTGTGAACAAACCGCTTCAAATACCGACGTCATGTTGTCAGTATCACTCCTTTGGTACTGCGTTGGATCATTAACTCCTAAGTGCTTCTGAATGCTCTTCACGGGGTGACTGGCAGTGCCTTACATATGCAAATAACTCCTGAGGGACCAGGAAAGAAATGCTATTCATTCATCAGACAGTCCTTCATAACATTTTGTTACAATATATTAGAGGAAGCGGGATATTGACTATCTGTCTGACTCTCTCATCCTCCTTCTTTGAGAACTGTGACAAGCAGCAAAGCTTCTCAGTCTGAATTCAATGCGGGAAGCCAATTGGATTGCATAACTGACCCACCTTGAATCATCAGTGCAGTGCGGACTTCAGTGACTGCACCTCGGTCGGGGACAGAAGCCCCATTAACACGCCTCCCTAGGGCTAGTGTTGAGAAGTGCGCTTGAGTCGCGTGTTCCTCTGGAGGGAGGTGCTGTTGCCGGTTGCCATGGCAGTATTTGGTTCCAGCAATAAATCCGATAAAGAATTCAGGAGAAACTTCTTTACTCAGAGAGTGGTGAGAATGTGGAACTCGCTACCACAGGGAGTGGTTAGGGCGAATAGCAGAGGTACATTTAAGGGGAGGCTGGATAAACACATGAGGGAGAAAGAAATAGGGTGAGATGAAGTAAATAGAGTGGGAGGAGGCTTGTGTGGACACCGGCATAGACCTCTTGGGCAGAATGGCCTGTTTCTGTGCTCCAAATTCCGTGTAATCATATTTCATGTAAGCTTTTAACAGACCTCAGCTCAGTGCAAGAGCAGTGAAAACAGATGCAAAGGAATTGCACTTCACTTCATCCGCATGAAGAGCACCCGGCTCCCTTTTTACTTAAACTTTCTCGTTCAGTCAGTGCTGCATTATGCATTAATTAAATGTTGAAGTGACACTCGAAACAGTTTGCAAATATCCTTGTGTTCCCAGGACCACCTCGCCTGGCGCCTCACAGAGCTTTTGCTTCAGCTGGGAGTATTCTGGAGGGAATTAGGACTCATCCAGTTGGAAGGTTGTTTCTATCCTCATCCTGCAGCTGACGGATAACATGGATGCTGAGGCAATAATCAGAGGGGGCGTAACTAGACACAAGAACTAGCACTGAGTAAGACATTATCCTCATGATTGCATAGACTAGGCTTGTATTTCTTTAAGTATAGAAGATTAAGGGGTGATCTAAGTGAAATGTTTAAGAAGATTATTGGATTTGATGGGGTAGATCGAGAGAAACTATTTCCTCTGGTGGGGGAGTCCAGAACAGGGGGAATAACCTTAAAATTAGAGCTAGGCCGGTCAGGGGTGGTGTCAGGAAGCACTTCACACAAAGGGTAGTGGGAATCTGGAACTCTCCCCAAATGGCTGGGGATCAATTGAAAATGTCAAAACGGAGACTGAGAGATTTTTGTTAGGCAAGGATATTAAGGGTTATGGAGCCAAGACGGGTAGATGAAGTTAAGATACAGATCAGCCATGATCTAATTGAATGGTGGAACAGGCTTGGGGGGCTGAATGGCCTCCTCCTGTTCCTATGATCCTGTTATCACGCTGAGGTCTGAATGATTTGCTTCAACTAGCGGTAGCCCCACATTATAACACTCCTTGATATTCCGTAACTTCCTATAGAATATAGATATGGTTTATGGTTGGCCTTAACTGATGGGGGCCATTTTCATGTGTGCCAATTGCCTGTAGGAGTTGGCATGGGACTCTATTGATCTTCGTGGTTGGTCCTCATTAGAATGCAGTCATCGAGCTGCTAGAGGAAAACAGATAGCTTGCCGACTCAGAAGTGGGAAATTGTGGCAGTGCGTTGCTTGGCAAGGACCTGCAGGAGCAGCTTAAAGGGAAGGCGCATTTAGCGTTGGGAATGGAAAGAAGCAAAACTGCAAATCAACATGGGTGCAGAACCCCAGCAAAATGTCTTTGAAAGCTCTGCCCAGTTTTACCCGACAGCAGCCGAGAGTCCCTTTAACCATCACCCGCCGTCTGACCTGTACATCGTCGGTGGGCAGGAGCAGGAACTGGTGGTAGTCAGTTGGGCAGAGGCAAAAATGGCGCTGGCGTCTAAATGAAATTGCTTGACCCCTATTTTCATTTCTGCATGAGGGAACTCTGGTCAGCAGCGTGCAAGTCTGCCCAAAAATCTGCATGGATGTCAACACAGGGGTAAGTTGGCATTCCTAGTCGCCCCTTGATTTCAGTTCCATTACTGTCCCATTTTTGAGTGCAATAGTAAGACAAAAATCGCCCCCAAGATATATTTAGTGAAATGCCTTCTCTATGCCTTAAAGTGCCAAAGTCCTAACTTTCCATTGCAACTTATTTTATTGGTATATTTCCCCGACATTCTCCAAGTGCTACCCATCATTGTTAGCTGAGAGGACAACATAGATCTATGTGCCCAGCTCCACCCATACTGACCTACAGCTGACTGCTGAGGTTTGCGTGATAGAACGGCTGAATTTTGCCAAGACAATCTAAAATAAAAATGATCATTGATGCACCAAGTTTGAGTATTGTTGTGACTTTGTGTCAACAAGTTTGATGTGAACCAACGTATTGGTAACGCTGCCTTGGGATTGCTCCATCTTGTTTAGCTTCTTGTTTTCCTACATTACAACAGTGACTACACTTTGTGGGAACTTGCTGTGCACAAATTGGTTGCCACATTTCCTGCATTGCAACAGTGACTACACTCCAAAAGTACTTAATTGGCTGTAAAGTGCTTTGGAACAGCCTGAGGTTGTGAAAGTCGCTATATAAATGCAAGTTCTTTCTTTCTTATGTCCTATTGGGAATGTTTTCATCTATCTCTTTTTAAGTAATTTTCTCTTGTAATTACCGCTTTGCTCATTTCTCCTGTCTTGCTCTCATTGTCTCACTCTCTATATTTAGTGTCTATTACTTTGGCGGTTGCTGATGGCCAGCATTAGAACATTAGCATTAAATCTTTTCATTCGTATTTTCTTTTGCCTCTGAATTTTCTGCCCTCACCCCCTCTTCTGAAGGTGGTGACTCCCCCTGGGCTTATTAATGTGTGTACAAGCAGCCATCTGGCATCTTGTCAAAGCGTCCATGTGTGAGCCTCGACAGCGAGTGCAGGCTATTCAACCATGAGTGGTGTCACAAATGAGCCCAATCCCGTCTTCCGGACTGAGTAATGACCGAGGGTGGGAACTCCTGTTCATCGCCCCCCTCCTTAGCACAGGAACAGCATGGCCAATTGTAACTCCTTTAATGGCTCCCTGGCAATGAACTCAGCACAGACCAGGTAGCCTGAGACCCTCCTGGTTTGCATGAATCGCTTCCACACTGAGCGTGGCACTTGCCAGCTGAGTTGCTGGGGCAGGACTCACTATCGCCCAAAGTCAAAATCTACCCCATTCTATCTGGAGCATCATTCCATTTAATTCATTGGAAATGGAGTTGGTATGTTGACAAACTTGGAAAGAAAAGAAAGACTTGCATTTATATAGCACCTTTCATGACCTCAGGACATCCTAAAGTGCTTTACAGTCAATGAAGTACTTTTGACGTGTTGTCACCGCTGCAATGTAATCAGTTGGATACTGTGCAATGAACAATGTGATTCTGCTGGAACTTTAAACAAAGGAGAGAGGCTGAACAGCTTATAATGCCATTTCTAAACCACTTTTAATGCTAAATTCTAATATAAAAACAGTTTAAAAAAACTGCACAGCCTCACTTATCCAAGATCCGTTCAGTAAAATGACCAAATTGTTGCGACAGACGCACACAGCAGTATTTATCTTTAGAAATGACACATCAAAGCACTTCACAGAACCTTGACAGCCAGAGCAGAGCGGCTCAGTACTGCTTCAGATCCAAGTGCTTTGTTTCAAAGATCCTGGGAATTCAAGAGATGGGCAATGCAATATGTTAGGTTTCTGCCCATTGACATCCACGGACTGGGTCTGAATCTAGCTCAGTCTTTCTCTTTTATTTTTCCTTCCAATTTTCTCCCTCTCTACTGTAGGCATCCAGTTGCCCTGCCCAAGTGCCCATAATCTGTATGGGCAGGCTATTTGACTCTGAGAGGCATTGCAACTGCGCCCGAGGCTGTCCTAACCCAGTGTTCACCTCTGCACAATGTCTAGCAGGTGTTCTTGGGTGCCGAGTCAGGGCTCCTGCTCGAGATGATTTTCTCCTGCCTACCTTGGGGTGCGGAGGCCAATTGTAGACTCACGGTGCCACCGTGTCTATAGGGAGTGAACTGTGAGCATGGAGGGTATCATATCCAAATCCACTCCTGTCCTCACGTACTGCCCACAAAGGAACACTTTCCTGGGGAAGGGATGACTGATCAGGAGCAGAAATCTGATTATTTTACCTTGGCCTAGCCCAAGTACACCGCGGCTAGTTGTGCTGCCTCAACTGCTCTTGCTGAGACTAGTTAACCCAACAAGGGTGATTGTAGCCTGCAGGGCTCAATACCATAGGCCCCGATATTAACGCAGAACCAGGTAGGGTGTGGGGGAGGCCAAAATCGATCGCAATGGCAGGGCCTCATTAGCATATTGTAGGACCGCCTCCTGCCTGGCAGCTGGCTAATTGGACAGCCTGACCGGCAGGCGGGAAGAAATGCTAGTGGCAGGAGGCCGCAGCCCTTGAGGATGGTCCCCGGCACTGGGAAGGGGGGCTTTAAGTACAGCTTTAAGCACAGAGCTGGGTGAGAATTGGATGAATCTGCCAAGCTGAGTGACGACAGGAATTTAGTGACAGTGGGAATTCGGTGCAGAGGGGGAAGGAGGTGCTAAGTAATTTAAGCCAAGGGCCAACAGTAAATAAGTAAATAGATAAATAAATAATCAGAGTAATTAAGTAGATCTAAGGGAATAAAATTAAAATTAACCAAATAGAGGATACAAACTTTAAAAGGATCGGAATTGCATTAAATAAAAGTCTGGTACACAAATATTAAACAGGAGTTCAGACAATACCAAAATAAAGTTAACAAAAAACAAGACTGATTAGTTACAAATTAATCTGAAATTAAGCTAAATCCATCTATTAAATATAATCTAGATCACAAGTTATTCTATTATATCTAGAATTCATTTACTACCAACAGATAAATATAAACTACAACTGGCAGTGCAGGCTATGTGTCAGGACTGTGAAATGTGGGAGGTTGTGGACAGTGAGACTGTCCTGGATTGCCATACCTGCAGGAAATGTCTCTGTCTGGAGACGCTACAGCTCAGAGACCTGGAGCAGTCCAAGAAAGCAGTACTAAAAAAAATAATGGCACTAAAAAGTGACAAATCCCCAGGGACGGATGGTTTCCACCCCAGGGTTTTAAAGGAAGTAGGTGAGGAAATTGCAAATGCTTTAGCCATAATCTTCCAAAGGCCTCTCAATTCAGGACTTGTCCCTTTAGATTGGAAAATTGCAAATGTAACTCCATTATTTAAGAAAGATGAGAGAGAAACCAGGAAATTATAGACCTGTTAGTCTAACATCTGTTGTGAGGAAGTTCTTGGAATCTCTAATTAAGGACAGAGTGACTGAGCACTTGGAGAAATTTGAACTGATTAGAGAGAACTAACATGGATTTGTAAAGGGTAGGTCACGTCTAATGGACCTAATTGAATTTTTTGAGGAAGTAACTAAAGTAGTAGACAGGGGAATGTCTATGGATGTAGTTTATATGGACTTCCAGAAGACATTTGATAAGGTTCCACATAAGAGACTGTTAGCTAAAATTAAAGCTCATGGAATTGAAGGCAAATTATTGATCTGGTAGAAGACAGAGAGTAGGGTATGTACTTAAATTGGAAGGAAGTGACTAGTGGTATCCCACAGGACCTGTGCTGGGGCCTCAAATATTCACTATATTTATTAATGACTTAGATTATTTGTCAATGACATAAAGAATGGTGGCCTATGGGAGCATAAAATTACAAAGCAACGCTGATAGATTAAGTGAGTGGGCAGATGGATTTGGCGGTGATTTGATTGAGGTTTTTAGGATATTGAAAGGAATTAATAGGGTAAATAGTGAAAATTATTAATCATTTTAAATCTAAGATCGATAGATTTTTGCTAGTCAAGGGTATTAGGGGATATGGGGCAAAGGCGGGCAGATGGTGTTAGGTCACTGATCAGTCATGATCTCATTGAGTGGTGGAACAAGCTTGAGGGGATGAATAGCCTACTCCTGTTTCTATGTTCCAATCAGCTCCAGACCACGATCGGGAGGGCTGGGGAAAGGCTGGCGATCGGGATGGGGGTTGTGGGGTGTGGGGGAGCTGAAGACTTCCTTGAGGGGCCTGGGGGGAGTTTGACCCAAGCTGACACTCCCAGCAGTACTGAGGGAGTGCTGCATTGTTGGAGGTGCCGTCTTTTGGATGAGACATTAAACCAAGGCCCCGTCTGCCTGCTCAGATCCCATGGCACTATTTCGAAGAAGAGCAGGGGAGTTCTCCCCTGTGACCTGGCCAATATTTATCCCTCAACCAACTCACCAAAACAGATTATATAGTCATTATCACATTGCTGTTTGTGGGAGCTTGCTGTGCACAAATGCTGCATTTCCTACATTGCATCAGTGACTACACTTCAAAAGTACTTCATTGGCTCTAAAGCACTTTGGGACATCCTGAGGTTGTGAAGAATGCTATATAAATGCGAGACTTTCTTTTACCATAAGTGTACCTACTAATCAAGCAGCGTACCTACTTCTGAGGAGCCACTCAGAACAGGAGAATGTCCACGAGGAAATTCCCAGCGTACATGTTTAGTGATATTAGGAACAAAAATAGTTTTGGTAAAAACTTGACAAGGGATTGAATGCACTTTAAACGGAAGGGGTGAGGTTGGAAATGTAAATCACAAAAACATGTCTGTCATCAAAATATATATATATTATTAAGAGCTTGCTTTCAGTTTGTAAACGAATTCGCATTTTACCATGGCAACGTAAGCTCATATGGGTGTATAATTGGCTCTTATTTTGATCTGACTGGTCAGATATAATAATACACTCCACCCTTTGTAAAGCACTGCCCTCAGGCGTATTCACCAGCCATGCAAGAGAGTCGGGCTTGTAATTGAAAGTTTCAGGGTGAGGTATAAATATGTACGAGCTCCACCCCTCCTGCTCGCTCTCATAAACAACACTACCATTATTTGCAACATTAAAGGGATATTCTTTTACATTCAGTAGTGTTAGCGGATGCAGGGAAATAGTGCCAAAGTTCTTGTTAAGCAATGTCAGTAAATTGCTTACAATATTATGCTTTGGGACCGCTTGGCTTAAACACTGTATTTGATGTTTCTCCCTCGTCTTGCTTACTGTTAAACTGTCCCAAATACACTTGCCATCATTTCTTTATATTACCTGCTCCACAGAAGTAAAAGCGCATAGGGGGTGATTTTAACTTGGGTGTGGGATGGTGTCGTGTTATCCGAATTGCGTGTTTCCCACACGAATCTAAATGGGTGTCGGAGATTGATGCAATTTTAACTTAATTGGCCAATTGATTTCCAACGTGTGGGAAGCCTTTGCAAATGGGTTTTTCATGACTGAAAGTCCCCTCCAATGACATCATCATTGCTGCTGCATTTAAGGTCCACAGCAAACCCTGCTTCTTCTGCAGACTGCCAAGCTTCTTGACTGTGCAGTGTGAGGGAGCTGCAGCAAATATGACAAGCAGGAGGGCAAGATCAGCTCCTCGCTTTGACGAGGTGGCACTGCAGGCATTAATGGATGGGGCTAGGGCCAACAGGGAGGGGTTCTTCCCTTCATCAGGGAGGAAGAGGCCTCCCACTCAGACCAAGGCAGTGTGGATGCAGGTGGCTGAGGAGGTCAACTCCTTGGGAGTCACCCGCAGAACCTGGATACAGTGCAGGAAAAGATTTCTTGGCCTTCAGCGCACTGGAAAAGTGAGTATGAATATCCCATCACCCTCAATCTGATCCCGATTGCCTTTCCTCACCAGCACTCAGCTTTAGCAATCTCTTCCTCCACATAGCACTTGACACTGACATCCATGCACCCTTACCCATTACCTCTCACTCTATGCTCACATTCACATAACTATGCAGCCCTCACACTCCCTATCACTCTGATGCTTTGAACACAACTGACAACACACAGGGAGGGCCCTTGGTCTTGCAACCTCACTCCATCTTTGTCTCCTTCTAAGTATCTATGCTTTGCAATCTCTACACTCACTCCTTCATTCTCACTCAACCTCCACTTGTCTCCCTCATTGCAGGAAAAGAGAGCTCACAACAAAAGAGAGCAAGCCAGGACAGGAGGAGGGACAGCCTCAATAGCCCACCTGACCCCCTGGGAGGAGGCCGTCCTGGAAATTCTGGGAATAGAGGATGATTCGCACGTGGGGGACGGACAGACGGGTGTAACACAGCAAGCTGGTGACAAAAGTTTCCCATCTCTCTCTTTGACATTGCATGAGTCGCTGATAATGACTGTGAAGCTGTAACAGATGGACTTATGAGCATCTGCAAAAAGCTATGTGCATGTAGCCTTTGCATCACATCTCTGACTCTTTCCTTTACTCCCGCACAGGACCATCACAAGCATCCATCCCCCCTAGCCAGGAAGAAGAGGCTAGGCAGCCAGACTCCTCAGAGGAAGCTGCAACCTCTGAGGACGCAGCGTCAGCAGAATTCAGCACACCCAGCACCAGCGCAGACACTCACACCTTGGTGGGACTTTCGTGACATAGAGTAGTGTTGTCACCTGGTGTATCACAGCTCACAAGTGAACATCAGCAGATTGTGGAGACCGGGACAGCAGTGGAGAGTCCTAGTCGGAGGGTGCAGGACTCTGCCAGCTCCGCTCAGCAGCGTGTCGACCCTCTGCCTCTGGGTCCATCCATAAGATCAGAGGTGATGGAACTCCAGGCACAGATGCAGGAGTTTCTGGCAGGTTTTGTCTCTAGGGTCGCTGCGAGTGTGGAGCGAATGGAGGAGCCCATAGCGAACATGAGCAGAGCCTTTGTGGAGTCATTGGCGCATGAACGCATCACCACTGAAAGGATGGCTACATCCGTGGAAAGGATTGCTACCGTAGAGAAGAGGATGGCTATGGCCATGGAGGAGCTTAGTCGCCAGGGTATGGAAGACATGGTCATTGTTGAGTATAGAATGACATCTCTTGAGGAGTGATGGGCATCTATTGAACAGAGAAACCAAAACTTCATGGAAGTCCTTCTGAGTAGGACTGCCATTGCAGATACGGGTCGCTATGGCCCCCCTGATGTGCAGCAAGGTGCTCTCCAGCCACTTCCAGGCGCTGGCCCCTTCTGGCCTGTGCAGCTTCAGGTGGGTGAGCAGCAGCCTGGCGCTCCTGCCGCTGCTGCTGTTGCTGGTGCTGCTGTTGTTCCTGGTTCTGCTGCTGCCACGGCTGGTGCTCGAGCTCCCCTAATGCCCAGATGGGAAGGAAATAAATGGCTCCCATGCTTCTGGTATATGCCTCTGTTGAGGAAGCACTGAGTGAAGGTGGCGAGAGGGGTTTCCCAGGAGGTCACACTGGAGATGGGTGTGAGGCTCCAACCTTCTACAGGTGTGGTTAAGCTTTCTAAAAGTTGCCCCAAACCTGAGACCACGAAGTCCTGCCACCTGCAAATCATGGCTGATCAAATCTCCTCTTTAATGTTTGACCTTCAGTTGATAGTCAGCAAACCAATAGTGCTCCCGCCAGATTTCACATTCGTTTTTCCCAACAGGCGTGTTTCATGTGAGAAAAGGGTTAAATTCGCAAGGACCTTTCAAAATAGGGTTATAGAGGCCATTTAGTGGTTGTTAAGGGCCTTAACGACCAGTGCCGCCTGTAGGATGCGGGACGGAGTCGGGACCATCAGACACGACTGAGTTAAAATTGCTCGGAGTCGGGAACCAGGCAGGGGGGCGGGGGCATCCCGCCCGCCAGTTTTTGTGATTTTAACCCCCCGCATGCCTCCAAGCCCGCCTCCACGGCTGAATGAAAATCGAGCCCATAATGTCTGGTGATTTATATTATCCCCATCTCTTTTGTCATCCTGGAGGGAGTGCAGTGCAGATTCACCAGAATGTTATTAGGGCTCCATGGGTTAGATTATGAGGGGAAAATACTAGGCTTGTATCCCTGGAATATGGAAGGCTAAGATTTGATTGAGGCTTTTGAAAGGAATTGACAGGATAGTTAGGGAAGAACTTTTTCCACTGGTGGGGTAGTCTATGACAAGGGGACATACCCTTAAAATCAGAGCCAGCCCATTCAGGAGAGAATGTAGGAAACACTTCTTCACACAAAGGGTGCTAGAAGTGTGGAACTCTCCCCCACAAAAAGCAGGAGATGCTAGCTCAATGAATAATTTTAAATCTAAGATCATCAATAGATTTTTCCTAGACAAGGTAATAATGGATATGGAGCCAAGGCATGTGGATGGAGTTATGATACAGATCAGCTGTGATCTTATTGAAAATGCTCGAGGGGCTGAATGGCCTTCATCTGTTCCTATGAATTCTGCAAATAGATTTAACTGATAGCAAATCTGGGCAGGTACACAGAATTTTGATTTTGCCTAATTTGGACGAGTTCAAGATGAGGTTGTGGATTCGATGGCTTGTCACTTTAATTAAAAACTGCCAGGTCTGCGTGGAGGGACAAAGCATTCCACTAGGAATGTGTAGCAACTTTCGATTCTATAAAAAGTTTAACTGCTCCAGTATATGGGGACATCTTCAAAGGCTGTGGACTGTTCTTTGCAGCCTCATTCTTATGAACGCGTGCGTGTGTGCGTGTCAGTGTGCGCGCATGTCTGCGTCTGTGTGTGTGTATGTGTGTATGTGTGTGTCTGCGCCTAGTTCCAAACACCAGGAGAAACATTCGACTCCATAGCGCCCAATTTTTCAGCGCTACGGGTGCTGTTTTGTGCTAAAAATTGCGTCTGTGCTGCGCACACACACTTCTGGTGTGTGCCGCATTGGACGGGATCTTGATGAGGGCGGTAGGCTAGGTGTTAGGAGCGTACGTGCAACCCAACCACACGTGGCCAGCATGTGTACAATGAGAGCCATGCTGCCACACAAAACATCAGAGAGCAGACCAAGGGAGTGCTGAAGCAACGGTTCTGTTGCCTGGACCGTGCTGGAGGAGCTTTGTAGTACTCACCAGGGCACGTCTCAAGATTTGTCGTGCTCTGCTGCATGCTCCACAACCTCGCCATCATGAGGGCACAGTCCTTGCCACCAGGCATACAGTGACCAGCTGAGGAGGAGGAGGAAGAGGAAGTGGAAGAGGAGGAGGAGGTGGAAGAGGAGGAAGCGAAAGGGAGGAGGCAACACAGCCAGCACATTTCTGCCCAAGCTGTCCGTGATCAACTCATCTGACTGCGGTTCCAGTGAATGCAACCCTAATTCCACACTCACCAATAGTCCCACACCTTACCATTGCTCTGATATGGACCATCACAGCATCCTCTTGGCCACAATAAAAGCCACCACTAAACAAAAACATTCTAAATCTATTTTATACATCAATCCATCAAATATTACATAAAAATGTCAACCAATCACCCTTCTGCATTCCCTTAGTGCCTGTCTTCCGTGTGCCTTTGCCTGTCCTAGTGCGTCTATGAAGTGCTACCCCAGTGGCGGCACCATGGCTGGTGGAAGGCTGCTGACTTTCAGTGGGGGGGACTGCAGATGGCCTTGCAGGGTGACCTCGAGCAGCTCTGGGCCTAGAAGGCCCGATTGTGGACTGCACCACCTCAGCAGGAGCGGCAGCAGTCTAGGCTGGCTGGGGGGCAGGCATCAGCAAGGGCACTGGCAGAGTGGCAGTGGTGCGAGTATGAATACTGTCATCCTGAGAGACGACAGCAGGTTCGTGCTCCATGGAGCCACTGCCACTCCCCCAGGGCTGCACCTCTGCAATCCTAGTAAGCTGTTGGAGAACAGATTGCTGAACTGCTGTGGCACCCTGCAAGCCCCTTTCCACACTGGAAAACGCAGCCACGATCGCAGCAGTCTGAGCTTGCATGGCAGAAGTCTGAGCTACCACTGCAGCACCCAGACATTGGGTGACTGCTGCTTGTGCTGCAATGAAAGCTGAGACATCGGCCATCAGACGCTGCATCATGGTTGGATCCAGAAGTGCGCGAATGGAGTTGGCCATCAATTCCATGCTGGAAAACATGGGCTCCAAGCTCTGCACAAACCCCTGTGCCAAGTTGGTGCCAGACTCCTATTATGTCCGTATATAATTGAGACACGGACTGCAGGAGTTGATTATAACAAGTCTTTACTGAATGGAGACAACCTGGAAGCTGAAACTACAGAAGCCTGCTAGGGCCTTTTATACAGGGGTGGTCACTGCCGGTACTGCAGTCTGAGACCAGTTATTCCGTTAAAGCTCCATACACAACAATTCCTCCCCTTTTAGATAAACAGTACATAACATTCATTTAACAACTAAATAATAACTAATTACAATTACGGTTGCTAGATACATTGGTTGAAGTTAAGCAATTATAAGTTCAGTCTTTGAGGAGGCTTCCTGATTCTGTCTGGATAACACCTCTTTGGGATATCAGGTTCTTCTGGCAAGGTTGAGTCGGGATCAATGTCGTTGTTTGGCTCGTCTGCTTCCAATATCACCGATTCTGCGGTAGATGCAATTGGTACTTTGGTTTCATCGCCAGGTGTATCAGATCGTGGTGTGGAGTTGACGTTTTCCAGTGACTCTAGAATCTGGTCAGCATGGTGTCTTACAATGCTCTCTCCAACGTCCATGGTATACATTAGAGGTCCTTGCCGTGTACAGATCGTTCCTGGCTGCCGTTTCTCTGTGCGGTAGTCCCGGGCCAAAACTGGTTGACCTATCTTAAAACTCCTGGTCGGCCTTTCATTCATATTCTGAAACTGCCTGTTCTCCACATCTCTTCTGACGTTTGGCTTAACCAAATCCAAGCGGCATTGTAGTCTTCGATTGAAGAACATCATGGCTGGAGTTTGGTTGGTAACCGCATGTGTCGCAAAAACAAGAAGTTATCCACCTTGTGTTGTAGGGGTATCTCTTCATTACACATTGCCTTGATAGCCTTCTTGAATGTTTGAACAAACCTCTTGGCCAATCCATTAGTGGCTGGATGATATGGGGCGGATGTGTAATGCTTAACACCATTGTTCTTTAAGAACCTCCGGAACTCTTCAGACACAAACTGTGGTCCATTGTCAGAGCAAATCTGTTCAGGCAGCCCATTCCTGGCGAATATGGTTCATAAGACTGTGATAGTTTTTTCTGTGGTGGTTGAGGACATTTTTATTACCTCTGGCCACTTTGAATGTGCATCCACCGCAATTAAAAACATCGAGTCCATGAAGGGACCAGCAAAATCAATGTGCACCCTTTGCCATGGAGATGAGGGCCACTCCCATGGATGTAAAGGGGCATGTCGTGGGGCGTTTTGGACCTTCTGGCATCCTGTACAGCTCTTGGTCATCTCTTCGATTTTTCTATCGATTCCCGGCCACCACACAAACGCTCTGGCTAAGTTCTTCATTTTTACCCATCCCAGATGACCCTCATGAAGCTCATTGAGCACTCTATCCTTCAATTTGGGTGGAATTACTACTCTGGATCCACACATCAAGGTTCCTCTGCACACTGACAGCTGTTCTCTTCTCGGCAAGAATGCTGGCAGCAGTGGTTCGCCATGTGCTGGCCATCCCTTCACCATTAAATCATAGACCCAGGAGAGTGTCGGGTCATTTCGTGTTTCCTTTTCTATGTTTGCATTCGTCACAGGGAGACATTCGACTATAGTCGAGTGGAATAACTCCACTGGATCCACTGCCAGTTCTTCTTCCACCGTCGGCAACGGTAGGTGCGACAATCCATCAGCATTCCCATGCTGTTTAGTTCCTTTGTACTCGATGTCATATTGGTGTGCCCCTAGGAAAAGGGACCACCTCTGTAGCCGTTGTGCCGTCATTATCGGTACGCCCTTCTGAGTGTTGAAAATGGAGACGAGAGGTTGATGATCAGTTAGTAGAGTAAATTTCTGACCGTGCAGGTAGTGATTGAACTTCTTCACCTCCCACACCAGGCTGAGGGCCTCTCTGTCAATCTGGGCATAGTTACGCTCGGCTGAAGTTAACAAGTGTGACGCAAAAGCTATCGGCCTCTCTGAACCATCAAGGAATTTATGTGACAGTACCGCCCCAATGCCGTAGGGAGACGCATCACACGCCAGTCTTATCGGTAGTGATGGGTTGTAGTGAGCCAATACTTCTCTTGATGTGATTAGGTCCTTACTCTTCTGAAAGGCCCGCTTACATTCATCGCTCCATTTCCATGCTACTCCCGTTCGTAGTAGGGCGTTCAGTGGATGCAGAATTGTGGACAAATTCGGCAAAAACTTATGGTAGTAATTCACCAACCCGAGGAATGACCTCAGTTGCGACACATTTTCAGGTGCTGGAGCCGTAACTACCGCTTCAATTTTGTCAGGGGACTTATGCAAACCCTCTTCATCAATCACGTGGCCACAATACAATATCTGTTTCTTAAAAAACTCGCACTTGGGGCGATTGGCTCATAGCCCATGTTCACGTAGTCTAGTGAGCACCTGCTCTAGGTTGGCAAGGTGTTCATTGTCATCTTCACCTGTCACTAGGATGTCGTCCAAGTAACACTGAGTCCCCGGAATCCCTTGCAGGACTTGTTCCATCGCTCTTTGCCATATCGCCGGAGCTGATGCTACTCCGAATACCAGTCGATTATACTGGTAAAGACCTTTGTGAGTGTTTATCGTGAGATACTTCCTAGAGGATTCTTCAACCTCCATCTGCAAATATGCTTGTGCTAGGTCAATTTTTGTAAAACGCTCCCCTCCAGATAGTGAGGCGAAGATATCTTCTATCCTTGGAAGAGGATATTGTACTGTGTGAAGGACTGGGTTCACCGTCACCTTGAAGTCCCCACAGATGCGAACCTTCCTTGGCTCCTCAGACTTATTGTTTAACGTTTTCTTCATGACAGGAACGATGGGTGTCGCCCACTCGCTCCAGTCTACCTTAGATAACACGCCTGCATTCTCCAGATTCTCCAGCTCTGCCTCGACGGCTGGGCAAATTGCATATGGTACCGGTCTTGCTTTGAAAAACTTGGGAATTGCATTCTCCTCTATTTTTATCGAGGCGGTTACGCCTTTACGAGTGCCCAGTTCTTGTTGAAATACCTCTTTGGCGTCAGCTAAGATTGTTGACAATCGTCCAGGAGTGACGTCGTCATCCTTTTTACCAGCCACCGTCAGTGCCTGAATGGAGTGCCAGTCTAAACTTATCTTTCTGATCCATTCACATCCCAATAACGGAAGTCCACCATCTTGCAGAATGTAGAGATAAAATTTCCATATTTTCTTGCCGTTGTATTCAACAGGCACCCTTATTTTTCCTCTGGGGTATACTTTTGCCCCATATACGTCCTCAAGAAAATTAATGTCTCTCTCAAGGGTATGTGTGAGAATAGCCGCTCGTAGTCTCGTCGATTCATGACGGTTAGAGCTGATCCTGTATCCAATTCCATTTTGACTTGGGACCCTGCTATCGTGAGGGTGACCCAAATGGTTCGGTGATCCTCTTTTGCGATTACGTTGTGAAGTTTGAGACAGCTTAGTCTCTTGTTCCCGGATTCACTATCGCTCATCTGGTCTTCGGAACTACTGTCCGTCATCTTTTGTACTTTCCTGTACGGTTCCTTAGTAGCCTTTTTGTTGTCGTTGGTCTTCTTCCCAGACATGCAAACTCGTGCAATGTGTCCCATCTTTCCGCATTGCCTGCATATTTTGTCCTTGGACCAGCAGTCCTTCTGGTCATGGTTTGTTCTGCCGCAGCGATAACATTTTGCAAATCCCCGTGTCATTTCATGGGTGCCGTATTCCTGTGGCTTTTGTTGTATTTCCGCAGCTCCCCTTGCTGCTGCTTCATACGATACTGCCACGCTGAAAGCCTTATCTAGCGTCAGCTCTTTCTCTGAGAGTAACCTCTTCTGGGTTCCTTCACTCAGGAGTCCACAGACAAATTTGTCCCGTAAGGTATCTGCCAGTCCTGCTCCGAACTGGCAGTGCTTTGATAGCTTGCATAGTTCCGTAAGGTAATCAGCATTGCTCTCATTTTTATGCTGATTTCTCCTGTGGAATTTAAATCTTTCTGCTATCAGCAGCGGTGTAGGATTTAGGTGTTCCTGTAGGATAGCAACAATTTCGTTAAAACTCTTCACCTTCGGTTTGGCTGGAGTAATCAGGTCCCGCAATAGGCCGTACGTTCTTGCGCCCATTAAATTTAGCAATACCGATACCTTTTTTTCATCGGCTATTTCGTTTGCCTCGCAATATACCTCGACTGTTTCCACATACGTGGTCCAGTCTTCTATTGCATTATCGAAGGCAGCGATATCGCCAGTCTTTGGCATCTTGAAAATCTAAGATGGCACCTCCCGCGCTTTGCCTTCGTCCCCGATGGATCAAAATGGTGCCTCCCGCGCTTCTCCTTCTTCCCCGCCGAGTTAAGATGGCGCCTCCCATGCTTTCCCGCCGCTGCCGCTGCTGCCAACGCTGTTGCTGATGATTATATTTATTTTACTATCCTGTAATGGCGACGCCCTATGGTCTTTGCGCCTCCCCGATCGCTGCTGCCACGCCGCTCTCCGCGGTATTTTAATTTTTCTGTCGCGCTTCAATATTTGCTCCGTTAATTGAAGAACCATTCCCGTCGTGGAGCGGACCCTCTGGGACACTTCCCTCCCTCTTCTTAGGTCCGAACGCTGCCCGGCTTCGAAGCACCGGCCGCACCCTGTGTGCTCCACCCTATCTCTCTCTCTTTGCTTCCCGACTCGCTGCCTGGCCCCGTTGCAGAGCCACCCGATCGAGCTCTAGCCTGCCGCAGCCCAGGAAGGATCAGTGCACTACCTGCCACCAGCCCGATTAGCTGGGAAACCACAGACTGGAGAACCAAGCCTGGCTCTCGACAGTCTCTCCTGCACTTTTCAATTCGATGATTTGGAGGGCAGTTGCCCACGGTTGACGCCCGTTTCTCGAGTTTCTTGGGATTATTTTTTTTCTTTCTTCTGGCTTCGACCTTCAATAACGTCGTCTGAGGTGCTGCCGAGTTGCAGTTAAGTTCGTTTCTTACTCGTCGCCAGTATTATGTCCGTATATAATTGAGACACGGACTGCAGGAGTTGATTATAACAAGTCTTTACTGAATGGAGACAACCTGGAAACTGAAACTACAGAAGCCTGCTAGGGCCTTTTATACAGGGGTGGTCACTGCCAGTACTGCAGTCTGAGACCAGTTATTCCCTTAAAGGTACATACACAACAACTCCTGCATTGCACTCAAGCTTTCCAGCAGGCCTACCAATGCACCAAACATTTCAGTGTGCGTACCCATCAGCTTTTTTCTGTAGTTTGCCCCATCAAAGTCCTCATTTGAGTCCACTGCAGCAGAACACATGTGCAACCTCACTCTCCGGGGAGCTGCCACCTGTACTACCCTTTCCCCCTGCCCTGGCTGCAGGCCATTTGTGTCCGGTGTCTCACTACGTGCAGATCCCACCTTTAACCTATCCTCTAAAGTACACAGAGTGTCAGTATCTCAGATAATGGCTGGGTGTGTGAAATCAAGTGATGCTGTGATTTCATGATCACCTTTTTCCTGCTCCTCCACCAGTGCCTGGCCAAGGTTCAGTTCTTGGCTATCTGAAAGGAGAAAGGTACAAAGGAAAGGTTGTGGTGAGGGGAGTGGGGGGAAAGCAAGAGGTGCATACTTACACCATGACATAAAAATAAAGCAAAAAAGGTGACTCAACCGTGGCTAACAAGGGAAATTAGGGATAGCATAAGATCCAAGGAGAGGACATATAAATTGGCTGGAAAAAGCAACAATCCTGAGGATTGGGAGCAGTTTAGGAGTCAACAAAGGAGGACAAAGGGATTAATTAAGAAAGGGAAAATAGAATATGAGAGTAAGCTATCAGGGAACATAAAAACTGACTGTAAAAGCTTTTATAGATATGTGAAGAGAAAAAGATTAGTGAAGTCAAGCGTAGGTCCCTTACAGTCAGAATCAGGGGAATTTATAATGGGAAACAAGGAAATGGCAGACCAACTAAATACATACTTTGGTTCTGTCTTCACAAAGGAGGACACAAATAACCTCCCAGAGATGCCGGGGAACATAGGGTCTGATGAAAGAGAGGAACTGAAAAAATCAGTATTTGTAGGAAAATGGTGTTAGGAAAATTGATGGGACTAAAGGCCGATAAATCCCCAGGGCCTGATGGTCTACATCCCAGGGTACTTAAGGAAGTGGCCCTAGAGATAGTAGATGCATTACTGGTCATCTTCCAGAACTCGATAGACTCTGGAACGGTACCCATGGATTGGAGGGTAGCTAATGTTTCAAAAAAGGTGGTAGAGAAAAAGCGGGGAATTATAGACCGGTAAGCCTGACATCGGTAGTGGGGAAAATGCTAGAGTCCATTATAAAAGATGTAATAGCAGAGCACTTGGAAAGCAGTGACAGGATCGGACAAAGTCAACATGGATTTACAAAAGGTAAATCATGCTTGACTAATCTACTGGAATTTTTTGAGGATGTAACTGGTAAAATAGATAGAGGAGAACCAGTGGATGTGGTGTATTTGGACTTTCAGAAGGCTTTCGATAAGGTCCCACACAAGAGATTAGCGTGCAAAATTAAGGCACATGGGAGTGGGGGCAAGGTATTGACTTGGATAGAGAACTGGTTGGCGGACAGAAGGCAAAGAGTTGGAATAAACGGGTCGTTTTCCGAGTGGCAGGCAGTGACTAGTGGGGTACCGCAAGGATCGGTCCTAGGACCCCAGCTGTTCACAATATATATTAATGATCTGGACGAGGGAATTGGATGTAATATCTCCAAATTTGCAGACGACACAAAGCTGGGCGGGAGGGTAAGCTGCGAGGAGGATGTCAGGAACCTCCAGTACGATTTGGACAGGTTGGGTGATTGGGCAGAAACATGGCAAATGCACTATAATGTGGATAATTGTGAGGTTATCCACTTTGGTGGCAAAAACAGGAAGGCAGATTATTATTTGAATGGCAATAGATTGGGAGAAGGGGAAGTGCAAAGAGACCTGGGCGTCCTTGTGCACCAGTCGCTGAAGGTAAGCATGCAGGTGCAGCAGGCGGTTAAGAAGGCAAATGGTATGTTGGCCTTCGTAGCAAGAGGGTTTGAGTACAGGAACAAGGATGTCTTGCTACAGTTGTACAGGGCCTTGGTGAGACCGCACCTTGAGTATTGTGTGCAGTTTTGGCCACCTTACCTGAGGAAGGACTTTCTTGCCATGGAGGGAGTGCAGCGAAGGTTCACCAGGCTAATACCTGGGATGGCAGGAATGACGTATGAGGAGAGATTGTGTCGATTGGGCTTATACTCACTGGAGTCTAGAAGATTGAGAGGGGATCTCATCGAAACCTATAAAATTCTGTCAGGTCTGGACAGACTAGATGCAGGGAGGATGTTTCTGATGGCCGGGGAGTCCAGAACCAGGGGTCATAGTCTAAGGATAAGGGGTAAGCCATTTAGGACTGAAATGAGGAGGAATTTCTTCACCCAGAGAGTGGTGAACCTGTGGAATTCTCTGCCACAGAGGGCGGTGGAGGCTAGTTCATTAAATATATTCAAGAAAGAGTTGGATATTTTTCTTGAGGCTAAAGGGATCAAGGGATATGGGGAAAAGGCAGGGACAGGGTACTGAATTTGGATGATCAGCCATGATCTCGTTGAATGGCGGAGCAGGCTCGAGGGGCCGAATGGCCTACTCCTGCTCCTATCTTCTATGTTTCTATGTTTCTATGAGCAGCTTGTAAGTCAGAAGAGATAGTGGGATGAGGGGGCCGTGGGATATGAGAAAGAGGATTAGGTGTGAGGATACTGTAATCTTGGATAGCTTCAGACCTGCCGCTGGCCACGCGCTCAGCGATTTCACTGCCAAGAATAGCCAGCACCATCTCCTCCGTAAGGGTAAGATTATGTAGGCGTGCTTATCCCCCTTCATGTAGCCCCTGCTGTCTCCTGTTGTGACCCACCTTGGCCTGCAAGGGAAAGGGAAATGTGTCAGTGAGTGTGGGGCAATGTGTTTGGGTGATGTGCCTGTCATGGTTGAATAGCTGACAGTGTGTGCAAGCTGTGAGATATGAGTGTGAGTTTTGCAGCAGTGGTAATTGTATGAGGGTGAGGTGAAGCTATGAATGTGAGGTATGAGTCGTGTTTGGTAGAGATTGTTGGTAGGTGAGTGATGGGGGTGAGGTGCATTGAGCAGTGTGTGAGGCTAGTGTTGCAGGTGGTGGCATATGGCATTTGAAGAGGAATTCACTGACCTTGACCACTACTGTACAGCATTAATCAATGTCAGGGCCCACAAGATGCCAGGTAACATGTTCACTCACTGGAGGGAACAAGGGGAGTGGCAGGATCAGCTGGCATGGTTTACAATTTAGATTCATTTTGTTTAAAGTGAAAGGGAAATGGGGCAATTTTAACCCCATCCGCCCGGCAGAAACCGACAGTTCAAACCGGCCAGGAGACTTAGGGCGCGATCTTGCCAGCCCTGGGGAGGCAGGTATGGAGGCGGGACTGCCGGGAAAATGGCAGAATCTGGGGGCGGGTGCCCATCCCACACCCAACCCGCCTAGGTGCCATCTTGCCAGGAGGCGGGTAGCCGACCCGCGCCGGGTCCCGTCTCCTGGAGGCGGGAAGGGTATTACAGCCACTTAACTGCCTGTTAAGAGAGAAGATGGGACCCGAGAGGGGGTCTCATTGAAACTTATAAAATTCTAACAGAACTAGACAGACTATATGCAGGAAGGATGTTCCCGATGGCGGGGGAGTCCAGAACCAGGGGTCACAGTCTAAGGATAAGGGGTAAGCCATTTAGGACTGAGATGAGGAAGAATTTCTTCACCCAGAGAGTGGTGAACCTGTGGAATTCTCTACCACAGAAGGCAGTTGAGGCCAATTCATAGGCCCAAAAATTCGGGTCCCAATGCGTGAGTACGCACGGGGTACTCACGCGTAGGCCCAACGAAAGTGCCGGTTTCGTGCATGCACTGCGCATGCGCGGGAAACCGGAACTTCCGTTCCCCTGAAAGAAGGGGTTAAGAGGTGGGACGCGTGCGCCGGAGAGGCAGCGCGTGTGCATTGAACTTACGTTTTTTTTCCGGGTTTCTCCAGGAAGGTAGGTCTCCCGAAGTTAGACATGTAAAAAGCAGGCGCAAGGCTTGCTTTTAACAAGGTAAGCGGTGAATTAATTAAAATTAAAACATTTTTTCCACAGGTTTATTATTTTTAAATACTTTAAAGAAAGGTAATTTATTTTTAGCCCTGTTAGAAAATGTAATTAATTTTTTCAAAAATTTAAATTATTGTTTAAAATAGTTATTTCATGTAATTTATAATTATTTTAAAAATGTGATTTAAAAAAAAATTAATTTGAAGTTTTAGTGATGTTTTGGGGCTTATCGTATTTATAGGTTTGACAGCTCTTCCTGTCAAACTTATGAATGAAGCATTCCCTGCTACCATTGGCTCTCCATGGCCCATGTGATCCCAGGGGACGCATCGAACTAACTGCGCCCCTGGGATACGCAAGCACTGCGCGCCGGCAGTTGGAGGAGGCCCAGGATCGGAATTCCACGGGGGCCCACAGCTCAACGGCCAGCGCGCAAGGTAACTGCAGGTCGGAGGCTTGCACCCGCGGGAAGCCTCCGACCCGAATTTCTAGGCCATTATATGTATTCAAGAAGGAGTTAGATATATTTCTTAAGGCTAAAGGGATCAAGGGATATGGGGAGAAAGCAGGGACTGGGTACTGAATTTGGATGATCAGCCATGATCTCATTAAATGGCGGAACAGGCTTGAGGGGCCGAATGGCCTACTCCTGCTCCTATCTTCTATGTTTCTATGTTTCCAAGAGAATTATCCCCATTTTTCCAAGAGAGGCGCGGGCTTCCCGATGTCGGGAAACCCCGCCAGGGTCAGCGAGGTGAGCAGTGTGTCTGCGGGGGTCGGAGGGGTGCAAAGGTGCGCTGTGAAGGTAAGTGATGTGTGCAAGTGTGGAGAGGTAAGTAAGATGTGAGATGAGTGGAAAGTGTTAGAAAATGCTTCCTTACCTTTGTTTCTTCCTGCAGGCTTCAACAGCTGGGGATGCGGAGAGTCTCACATCTCACCGGCAGAGATGACGATGGCTGCTGCATTCTCCGATGCAACAACCATCTAATGTCTGCTAAAGAAAGAGGTTTAATGAGTCTTGAATACAAGGACTCTTCAAACAACAGAGATTGTCAGTGTTTGACAGCTTCACAGAGCTGTCAAACGATGACAATGCATCTGCCAAAAAATTTTGACAGATGAAACGTCATATGCTGATGTTCTCTGTAACTGGTTTACCCTTAATTGGCCTGCTAAGCCCGCTGGGTGGGTTTAACAAGGTCAATTAAGGGAAAATAAAGTGGGTTGACCACAAGTCGATGGAGGCGGGACAACGGCCCGACAAGCAGCAGTCCCACCTCCAATGCACCCCCATTGACAAAATTGCCCCCTTAATCACTGACATCCCGCACTGTTCCTGCTGTTTTCTGAGCTGGCGTGACGGACACCCGCTTTGGATCTTTCTTTGAATATACAGATCGGGGTCCGATGGCATCATCGTGCCCCGACTGCAATTTTAACAAGCGTGGCCAGGAGGAAGCAGGAGTGCTCGCCTGGGTTCCGCAGGGAAAATTTAGACCTCCGGACTCATTCCCTTCCCAAAAGCGAGATCCTCCTGAAATCCCCTCCCTGCCACTTACCCGACTGCCAGCAGCCATTCCTCCGGCCCTGGCTGACGTTCTGCTCCCACTTCAGGCAGACAAACTGAGGTCATGTAGGTGAGGGCTGGGTGTTCAAATTGCCCGATGCTGCCGAGGCCAGGGGAGTTTGGCGCTCGCTTTTCCTCCTGCCCACCCGATACCTGCTCTGGGTTCAAATTAAGCCACAAATGTGACCTAATAAGGATACTTCCCAGTTCAGTGTTAAAGAACTCTGCATTGGTTAAAGTTACAACTTATCTGCTCCTGCCGGTGAATGATGAAAATCCTACTCATTGCAAACAGTGAGAGTGGGGAACCCAGTGTCCTGGTCAATATTGCTTCTCCCCTGGAAAAAAACCCTCCCAAGATTGAAATTCTGCAGTGATGCACTATGTCGGAGCCATAATGGGCTGCTCCACAGAGAAATAGGATGTGGACTCAGACCATCCACAAGTGAGATCAGACCCGTGACTCTCTACAATCCTCTCAGCTGTGGAGGCACCAACTGTAGTGTATGTGCCTTTAAGTCAGAACTACTTTTACAGCTCCTGTATACTGTAGTACCGGCAGTGACCACACCGGTATATAAGCTTTGCGCATGCCACTGTACCCCAGTCTAGAGATTACCCTCCTCCAGTAAAGACCTGTTATTTGTTAATGTACAGCATCTGTGTGATTATTTATCCACTGAACCATGGATCCAACAGTGGCGACGAGTGTCGATTCGAATCTACCTGCAACATAAAAAAAAATAGTCGAGGCCAGGAACACAGGCGTCGACCATGACCAACCGCCCAGCAGTCAGGCAGAGATCCAACTTCGCAGGGGAGGCTGTGGAGAGCCGGGCTTGGTTACCCAGCCACAACGAGCAGTAAGAGACCGACGACAGGTCCAGCGCAGACCCTTCCCGAGCAGCGGCGGCTGGAGCCGACCGACGGCGGAGAGAGAGCCGAGCAGCGTCGACGGGGTAAGACAGAGGGTGAAGAGCGCAGGGCGCAGCCGGGGTTTGAACACCGAGCGGCGTCGAGGAAAATAAAACAAACCGGAGAGAGAGAGGGTAAGAAACAGCCGGGTTCTAGACTGAGCGGCGTCGAAAAATATCAAAAGAGGAACGCGCAGAGCACAGCCAGTGCTCACGGGCTGAACAGGGTCCGCGGGGTGAAGAAAGGGGAGACGCCATTGAGCCGTGGACAAGAAGGAAGAGCGCGGGAGGCGCCATTGAGCCGCGGAGAAGCAGGGAGAGCGCGGGAGACGCCATTGAGCCACGGAGAAGAAGGAAGAGTGCGGGAGACGCCATTTTGAGAAGCCGCAGTGGAGAAGAATGGCGAGCGCGGGAAGGAAGGAAAGCGGGGAGACGCCATTTTGTGCCAGCGGAGAAGAAGGGGAAGCGCGGGAGGTGCCATTGGTGATAGTTAACGCACACCCAAGGATGCCGAAGAGTGGCAGTATCTCTACGTTCGACAATGAAGTCGAAGATTGGGCGACATATGTGGAACGTATTGAGGTGTACTGCAGGGCGAATGAAGTGCCAGATGCTAATAAAGCACTGGTTCTGTTAAATTCTATGGGTGCAAAAACTTATGGGTTACTGCGAAATCTAATAACCCCAGAGAAGCCGGTAAACAAGAATTTTGAAAGCATAGTAGAAATCCTACAGGACCACTTAAACCCCACACCACTGCTGATAGCAGAACGATTTAAGTTCCATAAAAGGAACCAACACAAAGATGAAAGCAATGCTGAGTACCTAACGGAACTGCGCAAGCTATCAAAATACTGCCAGTTTGGAGCGGGACTAGCAGACACGTTAAGGGACAAGTTTGTGTGTGGGCTACAAAGTGAAGGAACCCAGAAACGGCTTCTATCAGAAAAGGACCTTACGCTGGACAAAGCTTTCAGTATGGCAGTATCACACGAAGCAGCCACAAGGGGCGCTGCAGAGATACAACGGAGACCGCAAGAATATGGCACCAATGAAATGTCCTATGGAACAGGAAAGTGCTATCGCTGCGGCAGAACAACACATGACCAGAAAGATTGTTGGTTCAAGGACCAAGTGTGCAGACAGTGTGGGAAAGCAGGACACATAGCAAGAGTCTGCAGGTCTGGGAAGAAAACCAACAGTAAGAAATCTCCACAGGAGAAGTACAAAAAGGTACACCAGGTGATGGACAGTGGTTCAGACGAACAGAAGAGTGACACAGACTCCGGAAGCAAGGAGCTGGGTTGTCTGAAACTACATAAGGTAACCGAAATGGAGGATCACCAGACTATCTGGGTTATACTCAAGATGGACGGAGTCCAAGTGGAAATGGAATTGGACACAGGGTCAGCTCTAACAGTCATAAATCAAAGAGACTACAAGCGGCTATTTTCACACATACCCTTGAAAGCTACAGAGATTGCCTTGAAGACGTATACGGGGCAAAAAGTCTACTCCAAAGGAAAAATAAGGGTGAAAGTGACATATAAAGGCCAGGAAATACCTAAAATGGATATATATGTATTGCCAAATGGAGGACGACCACTGCTAGGACGTGAATGGATCCGGAAGATACAATTAGATTGGCATTCCATACAGGCACTGAAGGTTGAGGCCAAAAAGGATGACGACGTCACACCTGGACGACTGTCAAAAATGCTAACTGACGCAAAAGAAGTGTTCCAGGAGGGACTAGGAACACTAAAAGGAATAACAGCAATGATTAAAATAGAGGAAAATGCAAGCTCAAAGTTTCTGAAGGCCAGACCAGTGCCTTATGCGATCAGACCAGCTGTTGAAGCAGAGCTGGAAGGGTTGGAACGTTCAGGAGTACTGTCCAAAGTGGACTGGAGCGAGTGGGCTACACCCATCGTTCCTGTAATGAAGAGGTCATTGTGTAATACGCCTGGGGAACCAAAGAAGGTCCGCATCTGTGGGGATTTTAAAGTGACAGTGAACCCAGTCCTTCACATGCTGCAATATGCGCTTCCACGAATTGAGGATATTTTCGCCTCGCTATCTGGATGTAAACGCTTCACCAAAATTGATCTAGCCCAGGCGTACTTGCAAATGGAGGTAGAAGAAGCTTCCAAACATTACTTTACGATCAACACTCATAAAGGTCTCTATCAATACAACCAGCTGGTGTTTGGAGTAGCCTCGGCTCCGGCTATCTGGCAGAGGGCGATGGATCAGGTCCTGCAAGGGATTCCAGGGACCCAGTGTTATTTGGACGACATCTTGGTCACGGGCGAAAATGACGGTGATCACCTCGCCAACTTGGAGAAGGTGCTCACCAGATTAAAGGAGTATGGGCTACGAGCTAATCGCCACAAGTGGAGTTTTTCCAGAAACAGATCTCGTATTGTGGCCACGTCATCGATGAAGAGGGGTTACATAAGTCCCCTGACAAGATTGAGGCAGTAGTCAAGGCTCCAGCACCGGAAAATGTGTCACAACTGAGGTCGTTCCTCGGGCTGGTAAACTACTACCACAAGTTCTTACCAAATTTGTCTACGGTATTACACCCGCTGAACACTCTACTGCAAACAGGGGTACCATGGAAGTGGGATGACGAACGTAGACGAGCTTTCCAGAAGTGTAAAGAATTGATCACATCAAAAGAGGTGTTGGCCCATTTCAACCCAGCACTACCAATTCGTTTGGCATGTGATGCATCACCCTACGGTATTGGAGCGGTGCTGTCGCACAAATTCCCAGACGGGTTGGAGAGGCCTGTAGCCTTTGCGTCTCGGTCACTAACCTTAGCCGAGCGCAACTACGTCCAGATTGACAGGGAGGCTCTCAGCCTAGTATGGGGAGTAAAAAAACTCAACCACTATCTGCATGGGCAGAAGTTCACCTTGCTGACTGACCATCAACCACTTGTCTCCATCTTTAATCCTAAGACGGGCGTTCCAGTGATGACTGCACAGCGGTTACAAAGATGGTCCCTGTTTCTAGGGGCGACTCAATATGAAATAGAATATAAAGGCACGAAACAGCATGGGAACGCTGATGGGCTATCGCGTCTGCCACTGCCTACTGTGGAGGAAGCACCAGTAGTGGACCCTATCGAGATATTTTATTCATCAATAATTGAACGATTGCCAGTAACGAACGCGGATATAGAGAAGGAGACCCGCAATGATCCAACGCTGTCACGGGTATATGAATTGACGGTGAGGGGATGGCCAACACATGGCAACTCACTGTTGCCAGCATTCTCATCCAGAAGAGAACAGCTGTCAGTATGCCAGGGGACAGTGATGTGTGGATCCAGAGTGGTGATTCCACCCAAGTTAAGGGAGAGCATGCTAAATGAGCTACATGAAGGTCATCTGGGGGGAGTGAAAATGAAAAGCCTTGCTAGGGCTTATGTGTGGTGGCCGGGAATCGATCAACAAATCGAAGACCTAACTAAGAGCTGCTTAGGATGCCAGAAGGTCCAAAATGCACCACCACATGCCCCTCTACACCCATGGGAGTGGCCCTCCTCTCCATGGCAACAGGTGCATATTGATTTTGCTGGTCCATTTATGGACTCAATGTTCTTAATAGCAGTGGATGCTCATTCAAAGTGGCCTGAGGTGATAAAAATGTCTTCAACCACTACCGAGAAAACGATTGCAGTCCTACCGAACATATTTGCCAGAAACGGTTTGCCAGAGCAGATTTGCTCTGATAATGGACCACAGTTTGTGTCCGACGAGTTCCAAAAATTTATGAAAAGGAATGGGGTAAGGTATTACACATCCGCCCCGTATCATCCAGCCACAAATGGATTGGCTCAGAGCTTCGTACAAACCTTTAAGAAGGCGATAAAGGCCATGTGCGACGATGAAATTCCACTACAGCATAAGATGGACAATTTCTTATTAGCCTACCGAAGCGCGACACATGCAGTTACCAACCAGACCCCGGCCATGATGTTCTTTAACCGAAGGCTGAGATCTCGTCTGGACTTGCTCAGACCAAATGTGCGAAGAAATGTTGAGGACAAACAATTCCAGCACATCAATGAGAAGCCGACAAGGAGCTTCAATGTAGGGCAACCAGTCTTGGCCCGTGACTATCGAACAGAGAAGTGGCAACCCGGAACGATATGTACAAGGCAGGGCCCATTAATGTACACAGTGGATGTCGCGGAGAACACTGTGAGACGCCACGTCGATCAGATCTTAGCGTCACAGGAAGGCGTCAACCCCATGTCTCGAGTACCTGGGGATGAACCCGACATACAGGTAGCATTTACTTCAGACCCAGTAGCAGTGGAACCCGATGAACTACCCAATGAAAAGGGGCCAGAATCGCCTCTGCACCAAGAACAAGAACCTCTGGAAAGGCGCTATCCCGAAAGGGTCAGGAAGCCGCCCCAAAGACTGAATCTATAAATGGACTTTTGTTTTTTAATGTACATGTTGAAATGTTAATTGTTATTTGAATATTAGGGGTATTACTAATCTAAAAGGGGAGGAATTGTAGTGTATGTGCCTTTAAGTCAGAACTACTTTTACAGCTCCTGTATACTGTAGTACCGGCAGTGACCACACCGGTATATAAGCTTTGCGCATGCCACTCTACCCCAGTCTAGAGATTACCCTCCTCCAGTAAAGACCTGTTATTTGTTAATGTACAGCATCCGTGTGATTATTTATCCACTGAACCATGGATCCAACACCAACCAGAAGCAAGATGCTTCCTCAAAGGGGAAAGAGGTAGGGAAAATCAGAGGGTCAATTTCAAATCAGCATTTACAGAGCCTGTTTGCCCTAATTACCCTTGAAAAGGTGGTGGTGAGCCACCTTCTTGAACCGCTGCAGTCCGTGTGGTGAAGGTACTCCCACAGTGCTGTTAGGGATGGAGTTCCAGGATTTTGACCCAGTGATGATGAAGGAACGGCAATATATTTCCAAGTCAGGATGTGTGTAACGTGGAGGGGAACTTGGAGGTGGTGGTGTTCCCATGCGCCTGCTGCCCTTGTCCTTCTAGGTGGTAGAGGTCATGGGTTTGGGAGGTGCTGTCGAAGAAGCCTTAGCAAGTTGCTGCAGTGCATCTTGTAGGTGGTACACACTGCAGCCACGGTGCACCGTTGGTGGAGGGAGTGAATGTTTGAGGTGGTGGATGAGGTGCCAATCAAGCGGGCTGCATTGTCCTGGATGGTGTCGAGCTTGTTGAGTGTTGTTGGAGCTGCACCCATCCAGGCAAGTGGAAAGTATTCCATCGCACTCCTGATTTGTGCCTTGTAGATGGTGGAAAGGCTTTGGAGGTGAGACACTCGCCACAGATTACCCAGCTTCTGACTAGTCCAGTAACATAACCACTATGCTACCATTCCCACATTCCAGTTGACTGACTCGATGGGCATAGATGGTGCTTGAGTGGTCACAATTCTGTTCAAGTGTAATTTAAATACTGCAAAGATATTGCAGTGAAGTTATTGAAAGAGTGAAATGAAAGCCAAGTGCTGTTGCTCTCGTCCCTGGTTGCCCCCCAGTCTGCTGCTGAAGCGTGAAGGCTGAACTGTGTTAAAGGTGGCACAAAGATTTTCAGGTAGTTTAACTGCTTACACACCAATCCTACACCAAAAGTTATGCAAATGAGAAGACCCAAGAAACTGATGCGTATCTCCTTCTACAGCCCACCAGAGGATACAATACTTTCAAAGATGCAACAGTGGTGCAAGTCATTTTTTGGTCCAGATGTAGAATTTTTACTGTAATAAACAATTAAGTCCTAATTGAAAATACGATGGCAAACAATTTTACATGTTGCAGCTCACTGCCAGCTTATTAACTCGACCTGCAGGCTGAGTGACGTCAGTCTGGACCTGACTAGTTACCCAACTGTAACCCTGGGTTAATTTTAACCCCTGATAATGGGTGGTTTTGGGGTTGGTGTATGTGGGGTGGGGGGTGGGTTGGGGTGGGATGAGGTGGTGGTGTGTCAGCCGTGGCTCAGCTGGTAGCGCTCGTGCCTCAGAGTCAGAAGGTTGTGGGATGAAATCCCACTCCAGAGACTGAGGGAGTGTTGCACTGTCAGAGGTGCCGTCTTTCAAATGAGGCATTAAACTGAGGCCATGTCTGCTCTCTCAAGTGGACATAAAAGATCCCATAGCACTATTTCGAAGAGGAGCAGGGGAAATATTCCCAGTGTCCTGGCCAATATTTATCCCTCAATCAACATCACTTAAAAACAAATTATGTGGTCATTATCACATTGCTGTTTGTGGGAGCTTGCTGTGCGCAAATTGGCTGCCAAGTTTTCTACATTGCTACAGAGACTACACTTCAAAAGTAATTCATTGGCTGTAAAGTGCTTTGGGATTACCTGAGGTTGTGAAAGGCACTATATAAATGGAAGAACTTTCTTTTTCTCTTTCTTGGGTTGGGAATTTGACAATTCAAAAAATCGGAAACCCAACCCCAACCCACCTCCAACATCCGGTTTTAACTAAGGCGGGTTGGGGACGTGGGCGATTAACCTGCTATCCAGAGTTGGGTCTGTCGTTAAAACATTGCTCATGTTTAACGAGTGTTTTACTTTTAACGCCTGTGGGCTGGCTCCGAAAACCTGGCTGCTGAAGGGAGGCGCGAAAGGCCGGATCCAGCAGGTGAGTGCTTTTACAGCACTACTCGTGGGCCAGGAGGAGTCATAGAGTCATAGAGTTATACAGCACAGAAAGAGGCCCTTTGGCCCATCATGTCCGCGCCGGCCATCAAGCCCTGTCTATTCTAATCCCATTTTCCAGCACTTGGTCCATAGCCTTGTATGCTATGGCGTTTCAAGTGCTCATCTAAATGCTTCTTGAATATTGTGAGGGTTCCTGCCTCTAGCACCCTCGGCACTGAGTTCCAGATTACAACCACCCTCTGGATGAAAAAGTTTTTCCTCAAATTCCCTCTAAACCTCCTGCCCCTTACCTTGAAACTATGCCCCCTGGTTATTGATCCCTCTACTAAGGGGAAAAGTTCCTTTCTATCTACCCTACCTATGCCCCTCATAATTTTGTACACCTCAATCAGGTCCCCCCTCAGCCTTCTCTGCTCTAAAGAAAACAACCCCAGCCTGTCCAGTCTTTCTTCATAGCTGAAGTCTCTCTTCAAGCTGTCCAGTCCAGGAACAGGAGTGCTTCTCCCACCACCCCCCAAACTTACCTGCTTCCCTCCCCGCGATTGGACAACCCACCTCCCCCCCACACCGGTCTACTCTCAGCCTGCTCGATGTCTACTCTGGCCCTGTATAATGTGTTCTCCCACACCCCAATCTCGCCCTCTTCGCTGCTCCCCAGCTGCGGCCTGGTGCCACAGGCCTTACTACCTGACAGCCAGCCGGCCTCTCAAAACTGAGTCAAAAATTTTAAAGAGGTCCTGCCATTAAGTTCGGCAGGAACTCCAAGAAACCTGTAGTTCCAGGTTTCCCGGCCACTACGCCCCTCGACTGCCCCACCCCCGCTCCCTCCCCACCATCCCGTAAATATCATGGGCAGAATTTCCTGATGTAAAGGAAATGTCTATAAATTCTCCTGCTCGATCTCATATATCATTTTAACAACAATGACTGACATGCTTGCATCATAGCAAACAGGTCAATTTTACACTACTCACAGCCACCAAGTGCAGATGAGGGCTGATCTTCCTATCCCAGCACTGCCCAGCAACAATTAGTGCAGAGTGCTCCAGAAGTGCCCTCCAGCAGAATCCGGAGTTCAGTGTCCAAACTTGCTCTTGGGATTAATTAAATAAAGAATGTGGGCATGGTGGAGGCGCGAGTTGGCTAGGATGGATTGGGGAATGTTACTTAAAGGGTTGACAGTGGATAGACAATGGCAAACATTTAAAGATCACATGGATGAACTACAGAATTTGTTCATCCCTGTTTGACGTAAAAATAAAACAAAGAAGGTGACTCAACCGTGGCAAACAAGGGAAATTAGGGATAGCATAAGATCCAAGGAGAGGACATATAAATTGGCCAGAAAAAGCAGCAAACCTGAGGATTGGGAGCAGTTTAGGATTCAGCAAAGGAGGACAAAGGGATTAATTAAGAGGGGGAAAATAGAGTATGAGATTAAGCTTGCAGGGAACATAAAAACTGACTGTAAAAGCTTCTATAGATATGTGGAGAGAAAAAGTTTGGTGAAGTCAAGCGTAGGTCCCTTGCAGTCAGAAACAGTGGAATTTATAATGGGGGAACAAAGAAATGGCTGACCAATTAAATACATACTTTGGTTCTGTCTTCAAAAAGGAGGACACAAATAACCTCCCAGAGATGTCGGGGAACATAGGGTCTAATGAGAGGGAGGAACTGAATGAAATCAGTATTTGTAGGGAAATGGTGTTAGGGAAATTGACGGGATTGAAGGCCGATAAATCCCCAGGGCCTGATAATCTACATCCTAGGGGAAACACTGTGTGTATGTAGATAAACCTGCATAATCCCCTTTTAACTGCTGTATTCCCCTCCCCCGCAAGACAGTTGCAAGCTGAGAGGAATAAGGCACGTTCAGACTTGCCTGCTGCTGATAGAAGGAAAACCAATCAGGTTCCAGCAGGTGACTAATCCGTGAGTCATCACAGGCTCGTGGGCTTCACGAATTCAGTACTGTATTGTGAGAGTTGGAGTAAAGACCTATTTCTTGCAGTTCGCTGTGTTGCCTATTTCTTTACGCGGGAGACCGTAGTCCCCCACATTGGTGACACCGAATGTCGGCGGCTGAAGCCCCTGACTCATGCAGCCCTACAGAGGCCAGCAACGACCCGATGGCAACCAGCAGCAGCCCGATGTCGGCCGGCGCCGCGTCCTTGAAGCTTCCCACCTTCTGGGAACACCAAGCACCAGCTTGGTTCGCGCACTCGGAGGCCCAATTCACCCTTTGCAGGGTTCAAGACGATGAAGAAAGGTACCTCCACATAGTCTCAGCACTAGCAAGCTCTACCGCCGCCGAAGTTCTCGACCTGCTGGGGAACCCACCACAGACCGGCAAGTACTCAACCATTAAGGGCCGCTTGCTGCAGGCTTATGGCCTGTCCAAGGAGGAGAGGGCCCGCAGGCTTCTTTCACTACCAGGCCTCGGCGATTCTACCCCGACCCAGTTGATGAGCCGGATGCTTGCGCTCCTGGGCTCTGAACCGCAGTGCTTTTTGTTTCGGGCCCTTTTCCTCAGCCTGCTTCCTCAGCAGGTACAGACTGCCCTCGCGGGGTCCCCGATCACGGACTGCGTACAACTGGCAGCCGCCGCGGACAAAGTTTTCACCGTCGCCCAACTCGGCTGTGCAGCCGCGAGGCTCCCCAACACAACCAAGCGCGCGGCGCCACGCCAGGCAGCAGAACTATGCTACTACCATGCGTGTTTCGGCCACAAGGCCCAACGCTGCAGAGCACCCTGCTCTTTTGATCAAACCAAGATGGCCGCCCGGTCCAATGCACCAGCCCCGCGCTGCCGCCTAGGCCCGCTCGACCGCACCCCCGCCGCCACGATGGCCATCGGCACCGCAGGTAAACTGCTGTACATAACCGACTCTCTTTCAGGGTGCAGATTCCTTTGCGACACCGGAGCCCAATGCAGCATAATTCCTGCCTCCCAGCTCGACATCCAGGCAGGCCGCAGCGGCCCACCCCTCGTGGCGGCAAATGGCGCAGCCATCGCTACTTTCGGAAAGCGACGGGCCGAGGTTTGTTTCAACGGCCAGCGATTTACATGGGATTTAGTGACGGCCTCGGTGGCACATCCTTTGCTGGGCGCTGATTTTCTTTGCGCCCACGGACTCCTGGTCAACATCCGCGACAGGCGCCTGATCGACGCAGCAACTTTCACTTCACTGGCCTGCCAGCAGAGCAACAGCCCGGCCCTCGTCATGTCCTGCTCCGCCCCGGCGCATGACGACTACGCCCGCCTACTCGCAGATTTCCCGAGGCTCACACAACCGACCTTCTCAGCCGCGGCAGCCAAGCATGGGGTCGAGCACCACATCGCCACTACGGGACCACCAGTGTTCGCTCGAGCCAGACGCCTGGACCCAGCCAAGATGGCGGTGGCCAAGGAAGAATTTGCCATGATGGAAAAACTGGGCATCATCCGCCGCTCGAACAGCCCTTGGTCGTCCCCCCTCCACATTGTGCCCAAGCCGGGCGGTGGCTGGCGCCCCTGCAGTGACTACAGATGGCTCAACGATGCCACCACGCCCGATAGATACCCCATTCCGCACATCCAAGACTTCTCGGCACACCTAGCAGGAAAGTCCGTCTTTTCCAAGGTCGACCTGATTCGCGGCTACCATCAGGTCCCTGTCCACCTCGCAGACGTCCAGAAGACGGCGGTCATCACCCCCTTCGGACTGTTCGAGTTCCTGCGCATGCCCTTCAGGCTTAAGAATGCCGCACAGGCCTTCCAACGGCTCATGGACTCCGTCCTACGGGACCTGAACTTCCTGTTCGTCTATCTGGATGATATCCTCATGGCCAGTACCAGCAAGGCCGAGCACATTGCGCATTTGCGCTCCCTTTTCCAGCGCCTCAGCCAACACGGGCTAATCGTCAACCCGGCCAAATGCCAGTTCGGAGCAGCCCAAATTGACTTTCTCGGCCACAGAATCTCGCCAAGTGAGCCATTCCCCTACCTTCCAAGGTGCAGGCGGTGGCGGACTTTCCCCAGCCCACCTCGGTTAAGGCGCTGCAGGAATTTTTGGGGATGGTCAATTTCTATCACCGGTTCGTGCCCAAGGCCGCCGCACTCATGCGCCCCCTCTACGAAGCCACCAGGGACAAAACGGGCAAAGAGCAACTCACCTGGTCCAGCGAGATGGCGACAGCCTTCCACCAGACCAAAAGCGCCTTGGCCAACGCCACACTACTGGCCCACCCCATCCCGGGCGCCAAGACCGCCCTCACCATGGACGCCTCGGATTACGCCGTCGGCGCCGTCCAGCAACAGTGGGTCGAAGGCGCGTGGCAGCCACTGGCATTTTTCAGCCGACAGCTGCGCAAGAACGAGCAGGCCTACAGCACGTTCGACAGAGAGCTTCTGGCCCTGTTCCTGGCAATCCAGCACTTCCGTTTCCTTCTGGAAGGCCGGCCGTTCACCGCATTCGTGGACCACAAGCCGCTCACTTTCGCCATGGCCAAAGTAACCGAACCCTGGTCCGCGCGCCAACAGCGCCAACTCAACTTCATCTCGGAGTTCACCACGGACATCCGCCACGTCGCCGGCAAGGACAATTTGGTGCCCGACTGCCTCTCAAGACCCTCGCTCCACGCAGTGCACCTGGGCGTCGACTACGCCAGCATGGCGAGAGACCAGGCTGCCGACGCGGAGATCCAGGCCCTCAGAACGTCAACTACCAGCCTCGCCCTGGCCGACATCCACTTCCACGCAGCCGGCACAACCCTCCTGTGCAACGTCTCAGTCCCCTCGCCTAGGCCGGTCGTTCCATCCACCTGGCACAAGCGAGTTTTCGACATCATCCACGGCCTTTCACATCCAGGGATGCGTGCGTCTCAGAAACTTATGTCCGCCAAGTTCGTCTGGCCTGGACTCCACAACGATGTGAGAGACTGGACCAACACATGCGTGCCGTGTCAGCGCGCTAAGGTCCAGCAGCACACCAAGGCGCCATTGGAGTGTTTCCCGGTGCCCGAGAGGCGTTTCGACCACGTCCACGTCGATCTGGTAGGCCCCATGCCACCGTCGCACGGTTTTACACACCTGCTCACGATCGTCGACCACACCACCAGATGGCCCGAGGTGGTTCCCCTCGCTTCCACCACCACGACCGACGTCGCGCGAGCATCCGTCTCGACATGGGTGGCCCGGTTCGGCGTGCCAACCGACATATCCTCGGACAGAGGCCCCCAGTTCACTTCCCACTTGTGGAATGCCATCATCGCCGGCCTCGGCACCAAGTTGCACAGGACAACAGCCTACCACCCGCAGGCCAACGGACTCTGCGAGCGCTTTCATCGTTCTTTGAAAGCCTCCCTCCGCGCCAGCCTGGCCGACACCAGCTGGATCGACAAACTACCCTGGGTTCTCCTGGGATTGCGTACTGCGCCCAAAGAGGACCTCCGCGCCTCTGTGGCCGAGATGGTCTACGGCCAACCACTCAGAGTACCAGGCGACTTCCTCCCCCTGACAACGGAGCCATGGTCGGCCGCCAGACAGCTTTCCCTGCACCAGGACGCGGCCCAGCAATTCCGTCCAGTGCCCACTTCGCAACATGGCCCGCAGCCGTCCTAGGTGCCTCGAGACTTACGACATGCGGAGTTCATCTTCGTGCGCCGGGACGCGCACAGAGGCCCGCTGCAGGCACCATACACCGGCCCCTTCCCAGTATTGGAGACGGGGGACAAAGCTTTTCTTCTCGATGTCGGCGGGAAGCCGGACCTTATTTCAGTAGACCGCCTCAAACCGGCGCACCTGGACCTCAGCTTCCCGTTTCGGCCAGCTCTTCCCCCACGGCGGGGCAGACCTCCCGCGTTGGCGGTGGCCCCACAAGAGGACCAAGACACGCCAGAACCTTACTTCCTGGCCGCCGCCCCACCTTCGCCGGCAGCCCGTCCAGCCAGCCCACCGGCAGACCAGCCGCCAGACCAGCCGACGAACCAACCGGCCGACCTCCCAGACAGCCCTCCTCACACGCCAGATGGCTACTACAGCCGCTACGGCCGCTTGGTCAAACCTTCGCAGAGACTGACTTTTACAGTTAACGAGGATTCTGGGGGGGCGTATGTGGCGTTGCCACATTGGGGAAACACTGTGTGTATGTAGATAAACCTGTATAATCCCCTTTTAACTGCTGTATTCCCCTTCCCCCGCAAGACAGTTGCAAGCTGAGAGGAATAAGGCACGTTCAGACTTGCCTGCAGCTGTTAGAAGGAAAACCAATCAGGTTCCAGCAGGTGACTAATCCGTGTGTCATCACAGGTTCGTGGGCTTCACGAATTCAGTACTGTATTGTGAGAGTTGGAGTAAAGACCTATTTCTTGTAGCTAGCTGTGTTGCCTATTTCTTTACGCGGGAGACCGTAGTCCCCCACACTAGGGTACTTAAGGAAGTGGCCCTAGAAATAGTAGATGCGTTACTGGTCATCTTCCAAAATTCTATAGACTCTGGAACAGTTCCCATGGATTGAAGGGTAGCTAATGTAACCCCACTGTTCAAAAAAGGTGGTAGAGAGAAAATGGGGAATTACAGACCGGTAAGCCTGACATCGGTAGTGGGGAAAATGCTAGAGTCCATTATATAGGATGTAATAGCAGAGCACTTGGAAAACAGTGACAGGATCGGACAAAGTCAACATGGATTTACAAAAGGTAAATCGTGCTTGACTAATCTACTGGAATTTTTTGAGAATGTAACTGGTAGAACAGATAAGGGAGAACCAGTGGATGTGGTGTTTTTGGACTTTCAGAAGGTTTTCGATAAGGTCCCACAAAATATATTTGTGTGTAAAGTTAAAGCACATGGGTTTGGGGGTAAGGTACTAACTTAGATAGAGAACTGGTTGGCAGACAGAAAGCAAAGAGTTGGAATAAACGGGTCTTTTTCCGAGTGGCAGGCAGTCACTAGTGGGGGACTAGACAGACTAGATGCAGGAAGGATGTTCCTGATAGAAACATAGAAGATAGGAGCAGGAGTAGGCCATTCGGCCCCTCGAGCCTGCTCCGCCATTCAATGCGATCATGGCTGATCATCCAAGTTCAGTACCCGGTCCCTGTTTTCTCCCCATAAACCTTGATCCCTTTAGTCTTAAGAAATATATCCAACTCCTTCTTGAATATATTTAATGAATTGGCCTCTACTGCCTTCTGTGGTAGAGAATTCCACAGGTTCACCACTCTCTGGGTGAAGAAATTCCTCCTCATTTCTGTCCTAAATGGCCTACCCCTTATCCTTAGACTGTGATCCCTGGTTCTGGACTCCCCGACCATCGGGAACATCCTTCCTGCATCTAGTCTGTCCAGTCCTGTCAGAATTTTATAAGTTCTGGGAAATCTGTGAGTTAATAAATGTCTTTATCCCTTCAAGGGGATGCAATACAGGCAATTTTTAGAAGTGAAATGTGTGGACAAAATGGAAGGATTCAACGACAACATTTGAGCTCCCATGACTGTTCAGATCTAGGTATTTTTGAACAGCCAGTCACAGAGTACTAGGACACAATGGTACTGAATAAAAAGCTATACACAAAAAAATATATATTTTATAGAAAAAACTTTAATTTATATAGCACCTTTCACATCCTCATAATGTCCCAAAGTGCTTTATAGCCAATAATTATTTTTGAAATGTAGTCACTGTTGTTTATAGGCAAACATGGCACCTCGTTTGTGCACAGCAAGGCCCCACAAACAGCAATTTGTTTCTGGTGGTGTTGGGTGAGGGATTTGGCTAGGGTTTGACCGGGGCAACTTCCCTGTTTTTCTTCAAATAGTGCCACAAAATCTTTTACAGCCATCTGAGATTTGACATCTCATCCAAAAGATAGCACCTCTTGTAAAGTCTGTGGTTTGTGCAGTTAATAAATACACAGACTTCAGAAGTAACAAACAAAACAGGTCTTTACTATTCGAAGGTCCGGGCGAATCTGCCCCAGAAATCCTGCTACAACACTTATATACTGGTGTGGTCACTATCGGTATTACAGTATACAGAAGCCAAACAAATAGTGCCACACCTAAAGTAGTTCCCTTAAAGGTGAACGGTTACATTCAATAGTTCCCTTAAAGGTAGATGGGTACATACACTACAATCCTCCCTTTTTAGCTTATTACTTACAGAGTCCCCATTAAACATACATATCTTCAACTTCCTATAAAACAAATTACAGCTATAATCTCGGTGGAGTCAATGTCATATAAAACAATTTACAAATATAATCTCGGTGGAAACAGTTCACAGGTTCCGTCTCTGCGGAAACAGTTCATAGATTCAGTCTCTGATCTTGACTCGTTCCGAACAACATTTCTATGGGGTAGCCGGTTCACCTGGCTAACGTGACTCCTCCATAGCCTTTTTCTTGACGTATCACAGAATCACAGAAACCCCACAGTGCAGATAGAGGCCATTTCGGCCCATCGAGCCTGCACCGACACATATCCCACCCGATCCCCGTAACCCCTACACCAACACGTAACCCCACGTATTTAATCCCCCTAACACTAAGGGTCAATTTATCATAGCCAATCAACCTAACCCGCACATCTTTGGACGTAGCAGCTTGAACTTTCGTCCTATTGAACCAGCAGTGCGGACTTTTACAACCAACTGGCTGTCTTGACATTTTCCAGTTTTTCAACTAATTTAGCTCCTTTCGTAGTGTTCCGCCTGAGATGGTAGAAGTGCTAATATTTTAGACAGTTATTATCTTCTGCTTCTTCTTTTTCTTTTCTGCCTTTTTGAAACTCTCGGAGCTCCTTTCTCGGCTGCCAGCTGTAGCGCCACCAACTCTCTATGTTCCTTAGACCTTAAGTGCTTCCTCCGGATTTCAGCACTTTGGGAGTTTTCATCACAAGCTGGGCAGACCACATCCTCGTAATATTCAGTGTCACTCAACAGGTCATGGTAATATTCGGGTTCGTCCTGAGTTAGGCCAGCGAGAGAGCCTTCTTCTTCCTCCTCACCCGTCTGGACGTTAGCTGACGGTGGTTCCTTCCCTAGACATCTTTCTTGAAAAGACTTCTTCATGCATTCATATTCATCCCGCTCTTCCTGGGTTGTCTGCCATTCCTTCACTATTGACCTCATTTGTGAGTTCAATACCTTCCCTTCCACCGGGGATTGCGGTATCAGGCTATTTAATCCTTCTACTGAAGCAGCTGTTTCAACATTCTTCTGTTCACATTGACATGATTCAACGAACTCTTCATAGAGTAAACTGTAATACAAAATCTGTGTTGCCACCTCAGTTATTTCTGTAACTTTTGGGAGCTCCGAATTCCTTCCCTTTGCAGATTGAAGCTCGTGTTCCCATTGTGGAGTCTTGTCTCTCAGCATGTGAAGGAGTTGGCTGACCGTTAACTCTTCCGCGGGGACTCTGTGGATCAGAGTCTTCACCATTTCATCCACCTTTCCTTCCAATGCTTTCACCTTCCTTTCCTCTTGTACTTTGGTTTCAAGCGCTCGAAGAAGTTGCGCCTCGATGCTCCCAAGCTCATGTTCAGAGCCCATTCTTACAGTCTCTGTGTTTCTTACAGTTTCCTTCCCTTCCACTGAACGGATTCCCAGTTGACTCTGCTCTTCAAGTCGTTGAACCTCGGTCATTGCCGCCTCATATTTGTCTTGGGTTTCCTCCAATATTTTTATGAGTTCTTGGACATCTTGTCTTTCATGTTCTGCCATGTCTTTCACTGCTAAATTCTCATCTATGGATGGAACTTCTACCGATGAGTCTGTCTTGGCCTTGAGCTCATCAAGAATTTCCTGCAGCCTTTGGACTTCTTGCTCATGTTCAACCTTTAGTTGTTCATATGCTTCTACTGAAACTAGCTTTTCGGAGGTTGCCGAGTTAATCCCCTCCAGAATTGTAGCCTGGGCCTGTTCATACTGTTCTTTCCACTTCTCACACTCTGCTTGTAAGGAGTCGTAGAGAAGAACTGGAATAAAATCCCGGCTTCCTGAAGATTCCTCTTCATTTGCTTCTTTCGCAATTTCCTGTTGGAGTTCAGCCAAGGCTGCTATGCTATCTGCCTCTTGAAGTCTCACTGCCATCAAATCTTCTTTATTCTTGCAGTCTATCTCAGTCATTTTCCCTTTATTTTCATTTAACTGAGTGATAAGCTCCTCTTGCAACATGGCCACATTATTCACATCAGGTAAAGAAGCGTTTCTCTTTTCCATGTCCAAGATTTTTTTTTGCATCTCTTTACGTGCACACTGCGATTCAGCTTCTCTTAACCTTGCCTGCACTAGCTCCGTCTCCAATTGCAGAACAAAATCCTCAGTGTAGCGTGGTTTGCCTTTATGCTGTATCTCTAGATCATGCAAATATTCTAACTCCTGAACATCATAAGGGAGGTGTGATCGGTAATTGGTCACGATGGCTCTATGGTCGCTCTCTGCTTGAGCCAGCAGGTTCTGTTGTCTTTCCAGACTCTCCCATTCGGTGTCATAGAACTTTATCATTGTTTTCATCTCCTGTACGAGACGGTAACTTAATTGTTCGAATTGTTGTCGTACTTTGAAATAATGTTGAGTTCGAGCTCGGTGTTCCTCCGTAATGCATATGTCTGTGACTTGAACAGACTCAGAATTCTCTGTCTTTATGCACGCCATCGTTTTTCCAACCTTAGTCAGTGAGTTCATGTTAACCTTGTTTTTCATACGTGGGCTGGACTTATCGTCTTCCGGCTCAGAGTCTGAGCTGCTTGTCTGCACCGAGTCCTCACTCGTCATTGCTTGTTGGTAGTGCCATTCCATGTCTATTTTCTTGATCCACTCCCGTCCTAGAAGTGGTGGTCCTCCCTCATGTAGTACATACAAGTTCATTCTTGGGTGTTCTTTACCCCTATCTCTCACCTTGACTCTTATTTTTCCCATGGGGTATACTTTATGCCCCGTGTATGTCTGCAATACGAACTTGGTATCTCTTAAGGGTATGTGTGAGAATAGCCGGTGGTAATCCCCTCGATTTATGACTGATACAGCTGATCCAGTGTCCAACTCCATTTTCACTTGGACTCCAGCTATTTTTAGCATGACCCAGATAGTTTGTAGGTCAGCTTCCTTACTCACATGGTGGATACTCAGACTACCCAGCTCCTGGCCGTTTGGATCTGAGTCTGGATTCTGTTCGTCTGAACTCTTCTCAGCCCCCTTGTATACCTTGTTGTACTTTTCTTGTGATGGCTTCCTTTGGTTGTTGGTCTTCTTCCCTGACCGGCATACCTTAGCGATGTGACCCAGTTTGCCACATTTCCTACATTCTTGGTTCTTAAACCAGCATTGATTCTGGTCGTGTGTTGTCTTCCCACAACGATAGCATTTTGTTGTACTCGAGGTAATTTGGTCCACCCCGAGCGCCGCCGCCTTTAGTTGCATTTCCGCCGTTCCTTTCGCTGCGGCTTCGTGTGATGCGGCTATAAGGACAGCCCTGTCAAGTGTAAGGTCGTTCTCTTCTAGTAGGCGCTTTTGCGTCCCTTCCTTGGACAATCCACCTATGAACTTGTCTCGCAGTGCCTCTGTCAGATTCCCTCCGAACTGGCAGTATTTCGCTAGCCTACGCAGTTCGACCAAGTATTCTGCGTTGTTTTCATCTTTCCGTTGCGTTCTTGCATAGAATTTGAATCGTTCAGCCAACATCAACGGTATGGGGTGCAAGTGGTCCTTCAGAACAACCACAATCTCTTCGAAAGACTGATCCGCCGGTTTAGCTGGTGCTAGTAAATCCTTCAAGAGCCCGTATGTCTTTGCGCCCATCGAGTTTAACAATGTTATCGCCTTGTCGTCTTCCTCTATTTTGTTGGCTTCACAATAGATCTCGATGCGTTCCACGTACGTGGCCCAGTCTTCTATTTCAGAATTAAAGTCGTTAATATTCCCTCGCTTAGGCATTTTTCTTCCCTTGGGAGCAGCACCAGTATTTCTTTAAGTATTCTTATTTATTTGTTTGTTTCTAAGATGGCGGTTTTCCTGCGAAAATGGCGGTTTCCCGCTCTTTCCTTCTCTCCCCGCCCACTTCAATGGCGGTATGTCAATCAAGATGGCGGTTTTCCCGCGAAAATGGCGGTTTCCCGCTCTTCCTTTCTCGCCCCGCCCACTTCAATGGCGGTTTCCCGCTTCTGGCGTCTTCTCCGCCTAATGGCGGCTTCCCGTGTTTCTTCCCGGTGGAAGGGGTACGCTTCCCCCACAGCGGACAGGTTCAGCCGCTGGCTGGCTTCCGCACAGCTCCCCTTACTCGGCTATGTCTTTTCCTCCCGCCCGCACGGCCCAACCGGCGCTGGGTACACCCCGTTAACGGAGGACAGTTCAGCCGCTGGACTGGCTCTCGCGCAGTCTCTCTCTCCGTCCCCGGCTCTGTCGCTCTCTCACCCGCACGTTCGGTGCTACCGGCCCTGGGTACCCTGTTGGTGGAGAACAGTTCAGCCGCTGGACTGGCTCTCGCGCAGTCTCTCACCCCGTTTTCGGCTGTGTCTCTCACCCACTCCCGCACGTTCGGTTTTGCCGGCTCTGAGTACCCCGTTGGTGGAGAACAGCTCAGCCGCTGGACTGGCTCCTCGCAGTCTCTCTCTCCGCACCCGGCTCTCACCCACACGGTTCCCGTTCGCCTCCCCCAGCCCTCTCACAGACCGGTGTTTCCCTCCCCGGCTGCGGCTGGGTTTCTCTTCCTGCGCCTACTCGCAGGCTCAGCGCTTCGTGGCTGCGGTCGCTGCCCGGATTTTTCCCGCCGATCGCGGTCCGGCTGTCACCCGACGCCGTTGGACCCGACTTTTGGCCGGCACAGCTCCCCCTCGACCGAGGTCGAGTGCTCTGCCCTTATCCTCCGGATACTTCTACACCTTCCCCTACTCACAGTCTCTTCGGCCGCCTTGTTCCCTGCTGATCGGCTCACTCTGTACCGTGGTAGAAGGGTAGTCAGTGCCTGTTGCTAATGGAAGCTTTTGTTGCTAAAGTCTTCCACCTTTCTCCTGCTGCAGCCTCGTGTTTTCTTCCAGCAGCGCGACGAGGGCGGTTGCCTCTCTTCGACGCTCTTCTTGCTTTGGTAATCTTGCCGCAGGGTACGATCGGACTCGTCGCCACTGTAAAGTCTGTGGTTTGTGCAGTTAATAAATACACAGACTTCAGAAGTAACAAACAAAACAGGTCTTTACTATTCGAAGGTCCGGGCGAATCTGCCCCAGAAATCCTGCTACAACACTTATATACTGGTGTGGTCACTATCTGTATTACAGTATACAGAAGCCAAACAAATAGTGCCACACCTAAAGTAGTTCCCTTAAAGGTGAACGGTTACATTCAATAGTTCCCTTAAAGGTAGATGGGTACATACACTACACCTCTGACAATTCAGCACCCCCTTGGTATGAGTATTGAAGTGTCAGTCTCCTGGAGTGGAGCTTAGAACTCACAACCATCTAGACTCAAAGGCAAGAGTGATGCCACTGAGCCGAGGTTGACAATTACAGCTTGTTGTATTATTTTTTGACAATCCACTCCCAAGTCAGTAGAAAGCATAATGACATTTTCACATCATCGAATATAATTTCAGTTTGAGAGTGTTTCAGCTACTGTATATCTCCTTGCTGGTTGAATGCTTTGAAGAGAATGATGCTCAGTGAAATGTACATAATCTGGGTAGGTCATTGCCAGACATGAATCCACATGACCCAGTGAACAGATTATATGGACTTTCTTTGTGTTCTTTGATGTTACTGTGCATACCGCTGAAGAAATTCAATGTTGTTACTGGTTACCAAATCAATTATCTTACTCTCTGAACGCCACTCATGCATTCGATTGTTTCTTTTCTCTGAACCTTCTCCAACATTCTAGTGAGGATTTGCCTGTTGCATGAAATTATTTACTTTAACACTTCATAATTCAATGGTACAGCTGCATTTGGGACATTGGGCACATTCGAAAGGAGATTGATGCACTGGGAAGAGTTCAGAAAAGACAATTCCAAGACTTAGGGGGGCGATTTTAACCCTTCCCGCCGGGCGGTTAAAATCTTCCATGTTACTTACCGGCTCTGGAGCCGCCAAGAGCTGACATGTTTACATTTTAATCTGTTATCCTGAGCAGGTAGCAAGGACACCCGCCCATAGCTGGCAGGGTCCTTTTTAACATTCTTGCTGGGTCTCAATCAACGTTCCCTTTAAGCTGCGCAGCTGCAGGTCCCACACAGCTGGTGAGCTGGCTTTTACATGGAAAAACCGTGCATGCGCGGAATTTCGAATGGCCCGTGCAGCCCATTAAAAGGGCCGCGTGGGCCAAAAAAAAATTAGAGAGAACATTGGTCTGAATGAAATCATTGGCACCTGACTGCAATTTTTACGAGGAGACCCGAATGGGTTTGGCAGCCGATTCCATGCACTTACCCGCTTGGTAGGCGGCCTCCGGTCTGCGCAAAAGTTCGCCGCTTCCCGCATGGAACGAGAGGCAAGACGACCGATGGCATTTAAAGGAGGACCAGGGGGGAAAAATTGGGTCGCGCCCCCTTTGGGGCACTAACTTCACCAGGGCGATACTTTTAGCGCCCTGAAAAAGTTAGTGCCCCCGCGCCCGAAATTCACTGGTAGTGGCCCAAGGGAGAGGCGGGGTGCTACTGGAAGCGCCCCGCCTCCCTCTTGGGGTGCTGTGAGTGAATATCTTGGTGCTGCGTATTAAAGGGGAGGGGTCTAGCACAGCGTGACCCAGGCCACCAGGGGTCGGAGTGCCGGCAAAAGAGCCCGGCACTCAAGAGAAGTGGGGGCTGCTCAGAAGGTCGGGGATGGCAAAACACGCAGGTGCTGGCAGGCGCCCAGCAACAAAAATGGCCGCCCAGCACCTTCCCTTTAATTACCGCCACCCCAGCCGCAGGTAGACCCCCCCTGACCCCATCGGACATAGCATCCAGCAGTAAGTCAGGGGGCACTACCGAAGATCACAGCTGAGGCGCGAGTGGGGTGCTGCGCATGGTGATGATGTCATCGCTGGCGGTGCAGCGCCACAGGGCGCTAACGGTTACCGCCACCACTAACCTCCCGCTGAATTTCGTGGGAGGCGTTAGCGGTGCCACGCTCAGGCGCAGGTTGCTTTGCGCCCCGTAAACGCCCTCCTAGGGCGCTAACTGGAGGTGCAAATCAACTGAATTTTCCCCCCCAGGAGTCAAAATATACCAGGCCTACTTTTTTGCTGCAGTGGGTAAGTTTTGTATTAACATCAGATATCACCTGACAAAAACTGGCCTTCAGTTAAAATCGTGGCCTCTTAAGTTATTACAATCAGCTAACAGAAATGGGCTTATTGAAGCAAAAAAGATCGAGAGGGATGTAATTCCAGCCTTTAAAATGTTACGAGGCCTGGATAATGTAAATGGGTCTTTTAAAATTTTAATTGTGAACATAGAACCACAGGAAATGATTAAAAAATGCCGAATGAGTGTTTTGTTTACCCCTCACAGACAGTTACACGAGATATTTCAACAGATTCCCATCAAAAATAACTAATACTATTTTATCAATTCCTTTAAAAAGGATCAAGTTAAATGCCTGAAGATGGATGAAGAGTTATAGGGATAAGCATGTGATAAATAGTTGCCCACCTCACAGCTGGCACGGTGTTAGTCTTGCCGGTCTTAAACTGATACAACAAACCCCTTAATTATATAAAAATATATAAATAATTGACAATAGTGTGTGGGATTAAGCATTGACTGGCATGGGTATAAAAAAAATTAGCATTGCATTCAACCTTCCCCTGTGGAGCACTATGTGGAACACACTGCTGTGAACATAAGTGCATCATCTGTGGAACTCAACAGTTCTGAGTTGAAACACAGGGTAAATTCAGAGCTCCCACATGCCCAGCAAGGAGTCCCGCTGAAAGGTAGAGGAGAGTGGAGAATCAGAGGTGTGTACCTCTGGCCCATGCTTCTTCCAGTGTGGCTCCCTACAGGAACATTGAACCTATCCCATTCCATTATGGAATTTGTTGCTCGACTGCCTATGGGATTAGGAGGTAATTGCAGTTTCCTCCTTTTAGAAGTTCTTCTTGGATCCCTTGGGAGATTTATTAAGTTGGATAGTATCTGTGACAGTATAAATTTGATATGGGTTTTGGAGGCAATGAGCTTGACAGGCCTTTTTCTCTTTTAACATTTTCTTAAGCTCTTATGTCACTAATATCATTATCATTGTTAAAAAAAAAAGTCCTGGACCAGATTGAATTTTTCATCTATTTAGACTATAAATCTAACAAAGCAGGGACCCAAGAAACACCAGCCTTTGACCAGCGAGTAATCCTCCAGAAGCAGGTTTCTACCAGTGAGGAACTCATTCATCAGCAGTCTGATACCAAATTGGAAGGCAGCAAACATCACCATTTGACCAACACAAAACGCACTGATCAGCAGCCTCTACTTGTGAGGACCCCAGCAACACTCATCTTCCACCAATGAGAAGCCCAGCCACATCTGTCTTCCACCAATCAGGAACCTAGCCATACCAACCTTCCACCAATCAGGAACCCAGCCACACCAACCTTCCACCAATGAAATACCAAGCCACTCCAACATTCCACCTATCAGGAACTCAGCCACACCACCTTCCACCAATCAGGAACCCAGCCACACCACCTTGCACCAATCAGGAACCCAGCTACACCACCTTCCACCAATCAGGAACCCAGCCACATCACCTTCCACCAATCAGGAACCCAGCCACACCAACCTTCCACCAATGAAATACCAAGCCACTCCAACATTCCACCTATCAGGAACTCAGCCACACCACCTTCCACCAATCAGGAACCCAGCCACACCACCTTGCACCAATCAGGAACCCAGCTACACCACCTTCCACCAATCAGGAACCCAGCCACATCACCTTCCACCAATCAGGAACCCAGCCACACCAACCTTCCACCAATGAAATACCAAGCCACTCCAACATTCCACCTATCAGGAACCCAGCCACACCACCTTCCACCAATCAGGAACCCAGCCACACCACCTTACACCAATCAGGAACCCAGCCACACCACCTTCCACCAATCAGGAACCCAGCCACACAACCTTCCACCAATCAGGAACCCAGCCACATCATCTTCCACCAATCAGGAATCCAGCCACACCAACCTTCCACCAATGAGGAACCCAGCCACACCAGCCTTCCACCAGTGAGGAGCCCAGCCAATAGTAGCCTTCCATCTGTGAAGAACCCATTCAATAGCACTCTTTTACCCAGGGAGAATTTCAGAACCAGCCATCACCTAGCAACAAATGCTACGATACAGCAGCCACTTATTGTAACACAAAGTGAAAATTATTTGGCATTTATCCAAATGTTAAATGCCTTTTATTTGTCACTTAGCCAAATGCCTGAGACTATTAGTCATTTGATTAAATGCCCAAGTAAAATATTCATTGGCAAAATGCCTGGGCTGACAGTATAAACTCAATAGAAACAGACAGCCGGAGCATCCATCAAAAAAGTACGCCTGGAATGCGTTACGATCGCTGTTCGGTCATGCGGCGAGTATCTCACCTCCTGACTCCCAAAGCCTTGCCACCATCTACACGGCACAAGTCAGGAGTGTGATAGAATACTCTCCACTTGCCTGGATGAGTGCAGCTCCAACAAAACTCAAGAAGCTCGACACCATCCAGGACAAAGCAGCCCGCACCTCAGCTACCACCGTAAACATTCATTCTCTCCACCACTGGTGCACCATGGCTGCAGTGTGTACCATCTATAAGATGCACTGCAGCAACTCACCAAGGCTTCTTCGACAGCACCTCCCAAACTGGTGACCTCTTCCACCTAGAAGGACAAGGGCAGCAGGCGGATGGGAACTCCACCACCTCCAAGTTCCCCTCCAAGTCACACAACATCCTGACTTGGAAATATATCGCAGCTCCTTCATCGTCGCTGGGTCAAAATCCTGGAACTCCCTCCTTAACAGCACTGTGGGAGTACTTTCACCTCATGGACTGCAGCAGTTCAAGAAGGCGGCTCACCACCACCACCTTCTCAAGGGCAATTAGGGATGGGCAATAAATGCTGACCTTGCCAGCAGCGCCCACATCCTATGAATGAATTAAAAAAAGAGAGGCCATTAGTACTTGTACTTATACTACAATGAAAAATTGTCCAGGCCACAAAGCAATATAGGAGCTTATCATTTAGAACGGGCCGCGGTGAATTGGGATGAAATAGGATTATGTCATGTTGATCGGTGCGATTTCAGTTTCTACCACCTTCAACTACAAAACACCAATGTGCCCAATGAAAACAAGGATGAAAATTTCAAAATCGAGGCATTGCCGGACCGGGAGCCAATGTAGGTCAGCGAGCACGTGGGTGAGCAGTGAACGGGTGAGAATTAGGATATGGATACTTATATATTACAAATAAGGGCTGGGAAAATTCATAAACAATAATTGAACTGCTGTTTTTTGAGTGTTTATAGGACAACAAAGTTACAACAGACATAATGAAAATGACAAATATCCGCGTGTCTTGATGAAATCAATCTTTATGTTTCTCCTTCCCAATACGTTTGATTTTCTGACTCTCGATCCAAGGTTAGTTAAAGGTTTGGAAGTGGCCGGTGGTGAGTCAAAAGCCAGAAAGAGATTAAACACCATGAATATATACTCTTCAAGATGGTAGAAGGTCAGATACTATTTCTGAATACTCAGCCAGGGTGTTACATTTAATAAATACTGCCAGGTAGGTGACACTGTGAATGGACACAGGATCCAAAGGATTGAATAGCTTTGGATTAATATCCTTAGTAGCCTTCAGCAGTGAAGAAAGAATATAATTTTTTTCTTGTTGATAGTTTCATAGAATGATACAGCACAGAAGGAGGCCATTCAGCCCATCGTGCCTGTGCCAGTTCTTTGAAAGAGCTATCCCAATTAGTCCCGCTCCCCTGCTCTTTCCCCATAGCCCTGCAAATGTTCTCTTTTCAAGTATCATTATTCACCTGTCGCAGGACATTAAATAAGAAGGAGGGGAGTCCACCACTTGGAAATTGTACAAAAGCTTTTTGAAGCACTGAACTTGAACGGCTGAATAGATTTTTCTCATTTCATACTTTTTCTTTGTTTTTTATGACATCCCTCTAGACCTCCAGGTCTTCACATGCTCTTGACAGATGGGTCCTTTGAATCAGAAACTACATTCATACCCCTCCATAGCCCATGGAAAACAGATGCTATGGATAGGTGCCACCAGGTCACCATAGCAACTGATGGCTTTGATTCATAACAACAAACTTGCATTTATATAGCATCCTTAAAGTAAAAAAAAACCTTTGTGAAAGGAGCAGCCACGGTTCAAAGAGTTAGGAAAGGTTGGTCGAGAAGATGGATTTTAGGAAGGTTTTTAAAAGTGCAAAAAGAAATAGTAAAGCAGAGGGGTTCCAGAGCAAAGGGCCAAGGTGGTTGAAGGTTCTGCGACCAATGGGGGTTAGACAAAAGTCATGAGGGGGGGAGCGAAGAGTGTAGGAGGGGGCATCTGGCTGGAGGATGTTGCAGAGATAAGGTGGAATGTGGCTACAAAGCGATTTGATGACAAGGGTGAGGATTTTATATTTAATACGTTGTGAGATTGGGAGCCAGTGTAGGTCAGTGAGGATGGGGGTGATGGGCGAGTGGGAGTTAGTGTGGGACAGGACACGGGCGACTGAGTGTTGAACAAGTAGGAATTTGTGGAGGGTGCACGATGGGAGGCCAGCAAGGAGGACATTGGAGAAACCGAGCCTAGAGGTAGAAAAAGCAGGGATAAAGGTTTCAGCAGAGTGGGAGTGAGGTAGGCCCGGAGGTGAAAGCAAATGTCCTTGTCGATGGATAGGGTAGAGAGACAGTCTGATTTCTGGTCTCATTTGAAGTTATTGAGATTCAGAAAATGCTATATATCTCCAGAAGTTAATCAGAATCACAAAGCCTAGGTGGCACAGGGCACCAGAACACTGTCTCTTCATCTCGCCAAATCAGTTTGTATCCTGCTTACAAATGGAATTTCGGATAGATTTCACTCAGTCCCCAGCTAGATGCTTGCAGCTCAACATAGCGCTTTGTCCATTTGTGTTTTTAAATCAATAAATGGTTCTGCTCTCCTACTTCAAACAAGCTAAGCCGCAAACTCAATAACCACTCTTGCAAATGTAATTAATAAGTGTCTCTGTCCAGTAGCACGGTGGCATAGTGGTTAGCACTGTTGCCTCACAGCGCCAGGGACCCGGGTTCGAATCCGGCCTCGGGCGACTGTCTGTGTGGAGTTTGTACATTCTCCCCGTGTTTGCGTGGGTTTCCTCCGGGTGCTCCGGTTTCCTCCCACAGTCCAAAGATGTGCGGGTTAGGTTGATTGGCTATGATAAATTGACCCTTAGTGTTAGGGGGATTAAATACATGGGGTTACGGGGATAGGGTGGGATATGTGTTGGTGTAGGGGTTACGGTGATCGGGTGGGATATGTGTTGGTGCAGGCTCGATGGGCCGAAATGGCCTCTATCTGCACTGTGGGGTTTCTGTGATTTTCTGTGATATTCTGGGTTAACACAGTATTAATATAGTATATACATATAACACGTTAGAAATACCTCAGATAAGATTTATATCCTGTGAGTGACCTGATCTGCTATCAACCGATTAAGTCACGAGTGATCTTCCATCACCAGAACAAATTGAAAGTAAATCACATGCGTTGGGTCTTTGTAATATATTCTCTAAAACAATATGCTAAAATTAATTAAAATTAATTAGATGAAGAGATTAAAAAGGATTGGTTTAATGGTGCACTATATTCCTTTGTAGATTGTTTCCAGTGTAGATGAAGACAACACGAGTGTGAATTATTCTACTGTTATGCGCTAAAGGTTTAGAATCAATATACTTCTCAAATACATTTTTAACAAAATTAGATTGCAATCTGCATAAAATTTGAAATAACATCTTAAAGGATATTTTTCTGTAGGCCAATAAAAGTAATGCTTTAAATAGTTATTCTGTACAGTCCATGGTATTATACTCCCTCTGCACTGCATGGCAACTGTGTGATCCAGCGTCTGCCAATGCTCTCTCTTCACCTCTGGGGTTCCAACCTGCCCACAACAAAGAGGTAAAAACCTCCTCTCTCTGCTCGCTGGAAGGCCCTACTTGTTCTGAGATTTATACTGTGTCAACCCACTTCAAAGCAGTGTGAGTTCATAGCAGAAACCTATCCGCATGGTTCCAGTTGAATTTATATAGCATCCTATCACATCACCGGGACATCAAACCAGGTGGACTACTTTTGAAGTGCAGTCACTATTGCTACATGGGCAAATGCAGCAGCATGTTCGCGAACAGCAAGATTCCACAAGCAGCAAATCAACAAACGAATGATCGGAAACACCTGTTTTTAATGCTTTAGGTTGAAGGAGGATTTTTTATGTTCACTTGAACAGGCAGATGGGGCTTCAGTTTAATACCTCACTGAGTGGAAATGCAGCAGTCCCAAACTACCGCATGGAAGTCTCAGCCGAAACTTTCTGCTCAGATCCAGAGTGGGGCTTGAAGCCACAGCCGGCTGACTCAAAGTCAAGAATGCAACTAAATGAGTCAAGCCAACATTAAGTTAGCATTTGCAATCTGAGAAGCAACAATGGTGATTGCTATAGGAACTGGAAATGTCACATAGGTGCAATGTTATTCTGAGTTGGAGGTTGATGGAGTTTTATTCTGCGTTGCAATTCACTAAGACGTGCTTTATTGCACGGTATAGTTTAAGTGCCTTGGGACGTTTCACTACATTAAAGGCGCTCTATAAATGAAAGTTGTTGTATTGAATCTGTGCTATTCCTGACCTTGGAAATGCTCAGTAAAGATACTGTGGTCCCGATCAAATCAAATCAAAAAATCAACTTTTATTGTCATTGTTAGTGCACAAGTGCAGTACGACGAAATGTAGGCTTGCAGCTCCCGAGAGTGTACATTTAGGTTAAGACATTTAAACATTCAACATACATTTGGCTTGTAATACATTAACATAAACATAACCATAATAAAGTGCATTGGCAGATGTGCAGGCTTTAGAGTTTATTTGTGGAGTTCAGTAGGATGACAGCCCTGGGAAAGAAGCTGTTCCTAAATCTGGTCGTACGGGTGCGAATGCATCTGTAGCGTCTCCCAGATGGCAGGAGGGCGAACAGACTGTGGCTGGGGTGGGTAGGGTCTTTGATGATGGTCCATGGCCTCCGTAAACAGTGTTTCTGGTATATGTGCTCTATGGTCGGTAGCCGGGTGCCGGTAATGCGTTGGGCAGTTTTGACTACCCGCTGCAGGGCTTTCCGGTCATAGTAGCTACAGCTGCCATACCATACTGTGATACAGTTCGTCAGGATGCTCTCCATTGTGCAGCGGTAAAAGTTAGAGAGGATCAGGGGTGACAGGTTACATCCCTTCAGCTTCCTTAGGAAATATAGGCGCTGCTGGGCCTTCTTCACCAGAGAGGAGGTATTGAGGGACCAGGAGAGGTCTTCCGTGATGTGGACTCCGAGGAACTTAAAGCTGTCCACCCTTTCCACCACAGCCCCATTGATGTGGATGGGGGTGTGACTTCCGCCTTTAGACTTCTTGAAGTCCACAATGATTTCTTTGGTTTTCTTGATGTTAAGGGCCAGGTTGTTATCGGCGCAGCACTTCACGAGATGCTGGACCTCCTCCCTGTAGGCTGACTCATCGTTGTTGGTGATCTGGCCTACTGCCGTGGTATCATCCGCAAACTTGATGATGGTGTTGGAACCATGAACAGCCACACAGTCGTGGGTGAAGAGGGAGTAGAGGAGGGGGCTCAGCACACATCCTTGTGGGGCCCCCGTGTTCAGGGTCGGCGGGGGGAGGTGTGGTTACCTAGTTTGACAGACTGGGGTCTGTTTGTTAGGAAGTCCAGGGTCCAGTTGCAGAGGGAAGTGTTCAGGCCAAGAGCTTGGGGTTTGGTGGCCAGCTTGTTGGGGACGATAGTGTTGAATGCTGAGCTGTAGTCTATGAACAGCATTCTGATCTTGACTGGAGTGGGATTTCCGAGATGGGGGAGGAGTTGTAGTTTCTCCACATGCCGTGAACTTTTGCTCGGGGTGGAGTTTTAACTCCGCAGCATGCGTCTTTTTTTCCAGCAGGTTCCCCGCCCGGAAGCCAGCCTGATTGACAGGCTTGGCTCCCTGTTGGGAGGGAACGCTCCGGAGGAGGCCGCAGGCCATAAGCAGGTAGGGAGCCTGCAGCTGGGTTAGTGGGAATGTGTGGGTGGGGGTCTGATCCTGTATCGGGGGGGTTGTGGGGGAGGTCGGCACTCCTACGGAGGAAGCAGGTTTGCTGCATAGCCGGGGGAAGCACTCCTGCTCCTCCGGGCCCACAAACAGTGCTGGAAAGGCACATGCCTCTTCCACGCAGCAGTCCTCGCCTCCCTTTGGCTGCCGGTCTTATTATAATATTTAAATGGCTAATCCTCCTCCTGGAAGTGGGTTGGTTGCCTTCACCCCATCCCACCTCCGTTGAAGTTGGAAGTGACCGAGTTGGAGGCGGGTTTGAGTTGTTAAAAAATGTTCACATCCCACCCGATGTTTTTGTGGGTTAGAATTGCGTGTCAAAAGTGATGGATTCTCCAGCACTGACGTCCCTCACATTTTTAGGTGCATTGATTGATATAACCTGCTGTTCTTTTACCTTAATACACTGCTATTGTAATATACTTAGGTAGAACAAATGAAGGGCAGAGACATGATGAGTTGCTATTCCATGTGCTTGCTGTATTAGGTCGGAGCGAACTGAACATGCTCATACCAAACCATGTGATAGTAGATTACATTGCTTTCCCCCTTAAAAAAAGTGTATGTATTCCCCTCTCAAACACAACAAAACTATGGTCCCACCTTTCCCAGCATTACATGTACCACAACAAAAACTCCTGGCTTTTTTTCTTTTAAATGAACTACAAATCCAGTTTAATAACAGGTTTGCGGAGCATTCCTGATCTCCTTACAGAAGGTTTCGGTGTTGAACCAATTTTCGGGCTGTTTTGAAAGATAATCCTGTTTCTATCTCCTGTTTGAACCTGGTAATTCAGTTACTGAAGTCTGAAGTGAGTCAACCTCATGTATGTGTTCATGATCAAGTGGTTCAAGATCACTGTCCAATCCAGGCCAGTAAACAAAGTTTCTTGCATTTGATTTCATACTGACAATCCCTGGATGTTTAATATGAAGTTTAGCCAGAATTCTATCTCTGAAAGAAGTAGGTGCCAACACTCTGTTTCCCCACTTGATACTGTTGTGTATGTAATATGTGTGCTACTTTGAACCTATGGACAGGACTGCACTACTTGTTGGGCGTAGTGATACGCAGTACCACTCCTGGCCATAGGGGTATAAATCGTACTGTGGGTACTGATCTCCCCTCAGTTCCCGCCTGTGGGCATGAAGTAAAGACCTACGTATAGTCCCTACCTCCAACCAGTAAAGACCTGTTTTATTGTTACTGATTAAGTCTGAGTATTAATTACTTGAACAACTCACAGATTTAACAGATACAACTTTGCTCACAAGACAATTCAGTACAACGGTTATGGAATGGTTTCAATTCTGTGTCCAGACACTGATCAGTCCATCCATTCAAGGTGTTTTCATACAGTCTTTTCAGTCCTGAGTCATTTTGAGTCTCATCTGCAATCTCAGTTGCATTTCACACCTAGCGTGAAAATCTCACCTTCACTCCCAACACATGAATCACATGTGGCAGCCTGGACAAGGCATCTGTGATTGAGTTTTGCTTTGAAGTGCGACATTCAATCGTGTAGTCATATTGTGACAACAACACTGCCTAACGTTGCATTCTTGATGTGGCCATTGCAGGGATGGCAAATTTGGGTCCCAATATTTCTAGGAGCGGTTTGTGATCGGTTATCAGGGTAAACTTTCCACCGATCAGGAACTGTTGGAATTTCTTGATTCCAAACAATATGGCGAGTGCTTCCTTTTCAATTTTCTCGTAGTTTCTTTCGCTCTTTGTGAGGGTTTGGGATGCAAACGCGATTGGTTTCTCTTGGCTATCATCCATTACGTGGCTTATGACAGCTCCCACACCGTAGCTGGAAGCATCACACACTAACTTAAGCTCATGCTCTGTGTTGTAGTGCACAAGTAGAGCATCGCTAGAGTGACTTCTCTTGTAAGCATCGTAAGCTCCCTGTTGCGCTTTCGTCCACTTCCACTGGACATCCTTCTTGAGGAGCTCGTGCAATGGAGCTAACATGGCCGCTAACTCAGGTAAGAAATGTGCGTAGTACTGGACCATTTCAAGGAAAATCTTATCTCAGACACGTTCTGTGGCTTTGGAGCATTGATGACAGCATTAACCTTAACCTTCACTGGTTGCAAGCCATTTGCATCAACTTTCAGACCAAGGTACACAACCTCAGGCTGCATAAAAACATATTTGCTCCTTTTCAATTTGACATTGTGGGCATTCAACCTTTGAAGCACTATATCTAACACTTCTAGATTTTCTTCCTCACTGCTTGTTGCAATCAGCACATCGTCTTGATTGCAAAAGCAATTTGGAACTCCTTGCAAAATTTTATCCATTGTAGCCTGGAAGATTTTGGGGGAGGACTTTACGCCATACAGCAGCTTGGTGTATGAGTACAGTCCCTTGTGTGTGTTGATGGTGAGATACTGCTGACTCTCTTTGTCAACATTCAGCTGAGCGTAAGCGTGCAACAGGTCAAGCTTGGAGAAAACCTTTGACCCAGAGAGTGCTGCATACAAATCTTGCAATGTAGGTAACGGGTACTGCTCATCGCCAACTGCTTGGTCGATAGTAACTTTGTAGTCACCGCACAAGCATACAGTTTTGTCTGCTTTGGGCACTACCACAATCGGAGTAGCCCATTCACTTTTGTCAGTTTTTACTAGCACTCCGTTCTCTCTGAGCTTTGCAAGCTCTTCCTCCACCTGACTTTTCAATGCATAGGGGACCAGCCTTGCCTTACAATACTTCAAGTTCGACTTGATGCGGATATGCATGTCATACCCAGTGATGCCCTCATAACTGTCTGTGACATGCTTTCATACTTCTTCAGCATTGTGTTGAGTCGTTTCTTTGAAGCATCTACACTGAAGATGTTTTTCCAGTCTAGTTTTAACTTTCCCAACCAATCTTTGCCCATGAGAGTTGGCCCTTCTAGTCTCCCGAACCGTATGGAGGGAGGTAGCGCAGCACGACTCGGGCAGCACTATGGTCCCCAGAACTCACAAACAGTGCAGGAAGAAATTTAACGACCTCACTCAGGTGGTCAGGGTGAGTCAATGCTTCAACAAATGCTACAAACCACCATCTGAACCATAGTCTTCACACACTGCCCAAAGCACCACACCCCCAGCACTCACCCACCAACAATCTCTGCCTACCAACACTCACACCCACATCTCACACCTTGCACACAATGACAGCTATTCAACTATGGCAGGCACATCAACCAAGCACATTGCTCCACACTCTCACACACTTTCCTTTCTCTTGCTGGCCAAGGTGGCTCACAACAGGAGGGAGCAGGAGTGCACAGGCAGGGGACAAGCCGACACCCAAACACTGTCTGCACTGGAGAATCGAGTGTTGCAGATTATTGGGCGCCGGGTGGTGGGCGCCATGGCCACCGGCAAAATTGGCCCCCTTGGGGACAACAACAGTATGTTCATCCCTACTCCTTCTCATATCCCACTTCCCCCTCACCCCACAAGCATTTCGCACTTTCCAGCTAACCATGCTGTATGCATGCATTTCTCCCTTCCTGACCCCTCCCCTCACCTTAACCCGTCTCTTGTGCCTTTATGCTTTCAGATAATGAGCAAGCACCGGAGCAGCCTGTCCCTGAGGGCACTGTAGAGAGCGAGGCGGGAGAAGAGGAGGAGGAAGACCACACCACGCCACTGCATGTCTCACCTGCAGGCACCAGCTCAGATATTGGCACTACGCGTTCCTTAGAGGTTAGTGTAGTAGTGGGATCTGCACAGGGTGAGGCACCGGGGACGAGTGGGCTGCAGCAAGGCCTGGGGGAAAGGGTAGCTCAGGGGCCAACTCCCCAGAGGGCGAGTTTGCGGGCAAGTTCACGCACGAGTTCTGCTGCACAGGATTCAGATGAGGACCTCGATGGGGAGGCTTTTAGAAGAAGGGTGATGGGCACACGGAGATGATAGGGGCAATGGCAAGGGTGCCCGAGAGCCTCTCGGCAATGGTAAGGAGCATGGAGGAGTCCGCCTCCAACACTGCACAAAGCTCTGTGCACACCATCATTTCCAGTCTGCAAAGGATGGTGGACTCCCAGAGATACCGTGGTGACCCAGACCTGATGCCACGTGTGATGGGCGATGTGGCAGCTTCCATTGCAGCACAGGTGGAAGCGACGTAACATCTTAGTGCTGTAATTCAGACTATGCTTGGTGGCATTCAATCTCAGTCTGCTCTCATGCAGTCTTAGCTTGATGCCACACAAGCTCTGACTGCTGCCATCGTGGCTGGGTCTACCACCATCCATCGGGGTTTTCACGGTGTCGCTGCAGGCCAGCAATCTGTGCTCCAACAGATTGGTAGGGGTGCTGAGGTGCTGCCCCGGGGGAGTAGCAGTGGGTTAGTGGAGCAGGAACCTGCTGGTTGAGGGCATCCTGTAAGGTCATCTGAAGTCTCCCGCGCAGACACTCAGTAGCCTTCCACCAGCCGTGCTGCAGCCACTGGGCCAACACTTCATAGGAGCACTAGAGTAGGCAACGGCATAGTAACGCGAGGCACTAAGGGATTGCACAAGGGTGAATAGTTAATATTTTGTTGTAAATATGTGTTCCCTGATTTTTGATAAATGTATTAATTCAGTTTGGATTCTTTTGTGGTGTGTCTCATTTCAGCTTTGCACTATGATATGGCCTGCGACAGGGATGGAATAATGGGGATGTCCAACGGGGATCTCAGACTTAATTCATTCGAACTGCAGTCTGATGAGGCGATCACAGACCGCCCTTCCGGAAGGCTGATAGAGTAGCTGCCTCCTCCCTCGCTCCTGTTCCTCCTCTTCCTGGGTCCTCCTCATCATCCTCCTCATCTTCCTCCCCCTCATCCTCCTCCTGAGGTTGTCCCGCAATCCCTGGTGGCAATGGCTGAGCCCTCATGATGGCCAAAATGTGGAGCATACAGCAGACCACCACAACATGGGACACCTGCTCAGCCTAGTGCTGGAGGGCTCCTCCCAAGCGGTCAAAGCAGTGGAACCATTGCTTCAGCAAGCCGATGGTCTGCTCGATGATGTCCCTGGCTCCTCTTTATATGAATGCTGGGCAGGAGTGTTGGGGTTGTTGTGGGGAGTCATGAGCCAGGTGTAAAGTGGCCTTGTCTCTGAGCAGCCAGCCGCGATCTTGACGTGGCTGGAAGAGTGCTGGCACATTGGTCTGGTGCAGGATGAAGGCATCGTGACTGCTGCCAAGATAGTGGGCATTCATATTGAGGATTCGCTGTCTGTGGTCGCACATCAACTGCACATTAAGTGAGTGGTAGACTTTACGGTTACGGAAGATCTCAGGATTGTTATACGGTGCCCGCAAAGCCACGTGGGTGCAATCAATGGCGCCCTGCACCGTGGGGAATCCCGCTATCCTGGCAAAGCCACATACACGTTCGTCCTGCTTCTCTCTGGTGATGGGGATGGAAATGTAGTCCCTTCTCCTACTGTAGTCGGGTTTCAGACTTTTAACATTTTAGCATCTCACCCAACCCAAACCCACCCGTTTTTGAATGTTACAAATCCCTCCCCCCGGCAACCCCCACCTCCGCTCCTGTTCCAGCTGCCGCTTACGGACAGTGGCGCCATGACGCAATGCCATGACATCATCACGTACCTGCAAGGTGATTCCGAGTTGGCGTATGATGACGGCAGTGTGTTACACTTGTGCATTGGCCTGATTGCTTGGATCTGTCTGCACGTGCGCAAGCAGGGAGGCCGACAATGCAGCTGTTTTACAAATCTACGTTCTTTAGAAACCTAGGCTTAGAAATTCAGGTGGTTTGCGCCACCCGTTAGCATCATGAAATGGCGAAAAAACAGCAGCCGGTGCTCTTCTGCCAGCTGGTGGTGGGTACTATGGCAACCGCCATTTCCGGCAGGTCGGCAGTACTGCCATTACCTGCTATCGGCGATAGTATTTTAATGAGGTGGAGCGTGACATCAATCGGCATGCAACACCGAGTTGACGCCAGCTCATCCATTTTGGAGTTCTCCGCTCGCATTGCCGCCCGTGCTAAATAATGCCAGAATTTGCTGCCACTAAAAGATCTTTCAGCAACGTTATGTGAGGGTGCCGGTTAGTTCCCTCAGTAACCCCTAGATGGCACCTTCACTTGTATTTTTCCATTTGCTTATTGTTACTAGTTTCTCCTGTGTTTATTACTTAACTGCCTTTTATCAGGTTTATTGGTTTCACCTGTTTTTGCTTGTATTTAGTTCTGTGGTTTCTTCCCTCTGTGCTCAGTCTTGACAAGCCATTTGCCTAGTGGTAGCTTGTCTTGAGCTCCTATGTTTGTAACTGTTTACCTGTGTGATTCTAGTAAAGTGCTTTTATTTAAGACTGCATACCTGCTTCTCGCCTCGTCTGTCTGCACTTGGGTCCAGAGCCAGCCTCGCCCTGACAGCAAGACTGAGCCAGTATGGACCCAGCAGTGATGGAGGAATTTTGTTCTATTCTCTCCCATCAAGGTGCTTTCCTCAGCCGCCTTGAGCAACTTCTCCAAAGCATTTCGGACAAGGTAAATACGTGGACTCAGACCATTCAACACCCAGCCACTGTGGCTTCTGCTCAGGATGTTCCTCCTCAGTCAGTTCCTTTGGGTACTACCCCACCGGTCGCCGACCTCCAGACTCACCGAGAGCCTCGCCTACCCACGCCAGAGCGCTATGACGGTCATCCGGGCAAGTGTTGCGGCTTCTTGACCCAGTGCTTCCTAGTTTTTGAACTCCAACCCTCCATGTTCCTATCACCCCGCTCTAAGGTAGCGTTCATCATATCACTACTCTCGGGAAAAGCTCTCGCCTGGGCTACCGCTATCTGGGAGCAGCAATCTTTCGTCTGCTCGGACATTCTCCTTTTCACCGAAGAGATGAGCAAAGTCTTTGACCATCCTGTGAGTGGACGGGAGGCAGCTAAGAGACTTTTGAATCTCCGCCAGGGCAACTGCAGCGTAGCTGACTTCGCCATTGAGTTCCGCACACTCGCTGCGGAAAGCCGCTGGAACACCGAGGCCCTTCTCTCCACGTTTCTTCATGGCCTCTCTGAATCTATCAAAGATGAACTGGCGTCCAGAGAGGTTCCGGACGACCTTGACACCCTCATCTCCCTTGCCATCAGAGTGGATAACCGCCTCCGGGAGCATGGTAGAGAGAGGAGATTCACTACTTCCACAGAGGTGAGATCTTCCGGTGTTTCGAATCTGACCAAGAGTTTCCAAGTACCCCCGAGTCCACCTGTTAGCACCGAAGAGGAACCTATGCAACTCGGCAGAACTCGGCTCTCCCAGTTTGAGAGACAGAGGAGATTGAGAGAGGGGCGTTGTCTTTACTGTGGCCTGTCTGGCCATCTCAGAGCCTCATGCCCTGAGCTTCAGGAAAAAGCCAGGAGGATTGGGAAAATACTGACAGATCAAATCCCTTCTACTACCCCTTCTGTCTTCCAAACCCTGCTTCCCACTCGTCTCTCTTGGGAGGGACAACAGTACAACCTCCAGGCGTTTGTTGACTCCGGGGCCGTTGGCTATTTTATCGATGCCACCCTTGTGCGCAGCCTGAAAATTCCTTTCTCCCGCCTTGACAAGCCTTTACAAGTCACCGCCCTCGACGGCCTCTCACCTTTCGAATGTCAATATGGCTTCCAACCGCCACTTTTCCCTGAACAGGAGAGGGAGGTAGGAGTCCCGGCTGCCCAGGGGTTCATCCAACGCTGCCCCTGTACCTGGAGGAGGGTCCGATCCGCCTTGCAGCTCACTTCTTCTCTGTAGAAAGTGCAGGCTGACCGACACCGCCGCCCAGCTCCTCGGTTCCGGACCGGACAGAAGGTCTGGCTGTCTACCCGGAATCTTCCGCTCCATGTGGAGTTCCGCAAGTTGGCTCCCCGGTTCATCGGACCTTTTAGGATTTTGGAAAAAGTAAACCCTGTGACCTACCGGCTCCTCCTTCCTCGGTCGATGAAGATACATCCCACGTTCCACGTCTCTCACCTCAAGCTGGTACTTACCAGTCCCTTGGTTCCTGCTTCCAGATCTCCCCCCCCCGCCCCGCATGATTGACGGTCAGCAAGCCTACACTGTCCGTCGCTTCCTTGATAGTCACCGGGTTAGGAGGAGCATTCAATACCTGATCGACTGGGAGGGTTATGGTCCTGAAGAGCATTCCTGGGTTCCGGCCCGGGACATTTTGGATCCTGAACTCATCAGGGATTTTTGCCGTTGCCACCCTGATCGTCCAGGAGGAACGTCAGGAGCCGTTCCTAGGGGAGGGGGTCCTGTGAGGGTGCCGGTTAGTTCCCTCAGTAACCCCTAGATGGCACCTTCACTTGTTTTTTTCCCTTTGCTAATTGTTACTAGTTTCTCCTGTGTTTATTACTTAACTGCCTTTTATCAGGTTTATTGGTTTCACCTGTTTTTGCTTGTATTTAGTTCTATGGTTTCTTCCCGCTGTGCTCAGTCTTGACATGCCGTTTGCCTAGTGGTAGCTTGTCTTGAGCTCCTATGTTTGTAACTGTTTACCTGTGTGATTCTAGTAAAGTACTTTTATTTAAGACTGCGTACCTGCTTCTCGCCTCGTCTGTCTGCACTTGGGTCCAGAACCAGCCTCGCCCTGATACGTTAAGGGCCGTGAAGAGTCTGGCAGGACTGATCAGGGTGGATGCTGGAACTTCAAATGCCTCCTTTGCCATGGTTCTTCTTTTAAACTCCATGGCAATGATTGAAGATGATCTCTGATAAGATCTCTTTTATCGGCATTCATGTCATAAAGAAACAAAAAATCAACAAACATCAGGTGGCAGCTAATATTTTTGCAGCACGTACGGCAACTGTTTGGGTCGCCCCTTTCTTCCCCGCTCCCCTATACTGCAAGCGGGAGACAGAGGCGACCTTTGGCCTCCTTCTGAGATTAGTGCTGCAAAGAGCGCGTTGCACTGGAAAATCACCGCCACGCTGATGTTAGTGAGCGGGCAGTACCAAAATGCTGGTACTGCCTGCGCTCTCTTGGCCGTTATCCTTAGCCGCCAATGTTACCGGCAGGTTTCCAGCGTTCCCTAATTTCTAGGCCCTAGTTCTCTCTGGAATCCATTTAACCCGTTATCTTCAATGGCGTTCCCCAGTTATCCATTCCACAACATTATTAAGCTTTGGCTGTAAAAGTTCCACCCTACTTCCTTCCTTACCCCTAATTTCCTAATTTTCCCCAGAGAAGGCTCCTTGCCTGCAGGGGCTCATAGACTCCAAGTTCAGGCAGCTGGGCTGAATTACAGTGTCTTACCAAGGGTAACTCTATTTAGTGGAGAACATCTCCTTGTTGTTGCCACTGATCTGTTTGTCAGTTCTTTCAACTGCTCTGGCCTGGCAGTTACAGGCCATTTTTTTTAACCTCTCTGACCTTTATCTCAATTCTTCTAATGCCCAACACAGCATTTGCATTTTCAAACCAATGAGACCCATTCTGTTTAATTCAATTATTTGCATTAACTGTTTTTTTTCAATGTTTGTTCATTTCCAATATTTGACTTCCCTCCCCCTCCAAAAAAAAACTAGAGTAGAAAGTGAAGTTGTTCCCAAATGAACTGTACACGTATTGTAACTTCTAAACTATCTGTGGCCTGGCAGATGGTTCGGGAGTGGTCCATTACAGAATTCAATTACATTATTGCTAGAGGGCCAGCAATAGTTCACCAGCTCGATACACTAACAGTGTATGCCATCCTTCCCATTAACCCTTTCCCATCATATAGTGAATGACTGCTACATCAGCTAACTGATGATTTTTTTTTGAGCAGATAACATATTCTGGTGCAGTTTGATCACATTCCCTATTAAAAAAACACCACTTTTTTTTTAAAAGAACATCCCTGAAATAAAACCCAGAATGTGCAGTTTTAACCCTACCCACTCAGCAGAAACTAGGCGGGCAGTTAAAATCGCACGCTGTCCCACAATATCCCGCAGGTTACCATATTAATCTGTTCTTCGGAGCAGGTAAAAGGGCCACCCTCCGTAAACCGGGCTCCAATGACATCATCAAGGCCTGACTGCTATTTTAGCCAGAGGTCTGTGTGGAGTAGCTGTTGGAGACTTCCTGCCAGGCCAACCTAGGAGTTGGGGCCAGAAAAGGCCCAAAAAGGTAAGTCAATTTACTTGTGATTTTTCATGTGAGGCCAGAATGATCAGGAGTGCGGACTGAGGCCCAGTAGTTAAAATCTCACGAAACCTCACACTGCCGAGGTCGAGATGTTTTGCTGCCCACCTCGGGCTCTGCCCGCCTAACTCCCGCCCACCTGCCTGACGACCAACCGCCTTGGTCAACGCCCACACAACTCCCGCCCGCCCCCCACTTACCCGCCTGGCTCCCACCCGCCTGACTCCCACCCTGAGTTAAAAACGGGGCCAAAGTGCTTTGTAAAGAGTTACACTGGCCTAGGCTGTGTTGTCTCCTGCAATCAACACTACCTATCTAGGCTAATGGATGAAGTATGGCCACTTGGGTTAGGCATCAGAGACCCGGTATGCATGTGGAACTGTACATCTGCAAGAGTTAGTACTCTTATGGGGTGCTGAAAGGAAGCTGACTAAACAGTCCCAAAGCTCTCTCAAACAGGATTCATGTTGCTTTAACTGGTTAGCATTTTGGGTGACTCCTTCTGTGTATAGTGTGCATTACACGTGGCAAGAGGCATTTGCAGCCTTACAGCAGACCGCTATCACGCCTGAATGAACAAAGTCTAAAAACTCCCCTAATGCCTCATTTTAATAACAATGAACAAAATAGTCCTTTATAATACAATATTAAAACTGCTAAGTAATTGGCTCATGGGTGGCGAGGTCTCAAGGGTTATATTGTTGTCCATCAGGAACAATTAAGAATCTCCCCTCAACCTCATTGACTTTTGTTGTCTCAGAGATCTATAAGCTCTTTCAACATCAAATGATTTCAAATCAAATCTAATCATGAGAATCTCTATCAGTTTGCGTACCATTATAGCCACATTAGTTGTGCTTCCTGACTTTCACCAAGGAGTCTTGGGGCTAGAAATTTGGCTCCGTAATGCCCAATTTTTTGCCGCTACGGAAGCCATTTTGTGACAAAAATGGCACGCGCACACTTCTACGATAGCAAAATACTGCAGATGCTGGAAATCCGAAATAACAACAGAAAATGCTGGAAAAACTCAGCAGGCCAGGCAGCATCCGTGGAGAGAGAAATAGAGTCAACGTTTCAGGTCGAAATCCTTCGTCCTGACGAAGGGTTTCGACCTGAAACGTTGACTCTATTTTTCTCTCCACGGATGTTGCCTGGCCTGCTGAGTTTTTCCAGCATTTTCTGTTGTTATTTCGCGCACACTTCTGATGCATGCCGCGCTGGACGCCATCTTGGTGAGGACAGTATGGCGGGCGTTAGGAGAATGCACCAGAAGTATGTAGAGTAGACAGGCTGTGACATCAGGCAGCGTACAACATTGATTTGATGCCAGGGCTGCCATTTTCATCCTCAACACTGGACTAAAGCCCTGTCTTAACCGCGCACAGCTGAGCGACAGCAAGGACCCGCACCAGCGATATTTAAAGGGATCAGCAAACACTCTCAGGTGAGTTGCTGATTAATTTCTACTGGCTCTGTGTAAGTTTAAGGAAGTGTTTGGAGCATTCAGAGTTGGTTAAAGTTGGTGAGGTGACAGGGAGTGGTGCTGCAAGTGGAGAAGGCCTTGCTTCTGACTTCAAGGGTTTTGGTCAGACCACTTGTTCCCAGTCACGGGCACTCTAGTTGTCGTCCCCTTTGGCGTGCAGCATGGCAAGGAGTTGGAGCAGAGGCAGTGAAGAAGAGGACAAGCTGCTCGCAGAGGGAGGAGGAGGAGGGGGAGTAGGGCTCTCAGTAGGAGGCCTTACCCACCTGGGTCTTTCAACAACAATTCTCTTACCTCAGCCTGAGCCAGGAGCAGTGTGTGAGCTGTCTGCGCTTTACTAAGGAGGTGCCCACAGAACTCTGCCACCTCTTGCAAACAGACCTGCAGCCTCACTCCAGGGCAAGGTCAGTGCCGTCAGTGATGGTGAAGGTGACCGTGGCCCTGAATTTCTTCGCTCGAGATCCTTCCAGGCTGGAGCAGGCGACATCTCCCAGTGCACCATCCACTGCTGCATAAGAGAGATGACAGACGCTCTTTAGAAACATAGAAACATAGAAACATAGAAGATAGGAGCAGGAGTAGGCCATCGGCCCCCGAGCCTGCTCCACCATTCAATGAGATCACAGCTGATCATCCAAATTCAGTACCCTGTCCCTGCCTTCTCTCCATATCCCTTGATCCCTTTAGCCTTAAGAAATATATCCAACTCCTTCTTGAATATATTTAATGAATTGGCCTCTACTGCCTTCTTTGGTAGAGAATTCCACAGGTTCACCACTCTCTGGGTGAAGAAATTCCTCCTCATCTCTGTCCTAAATGGCTTACCCCTTATCCTTAGACTATGACCCCTGGTTCTGGACACCACGACCATCGGGAACATCCTTCCAGCATCTAGTCTGTCTAGTCCTGTTAGAATTTTATAAGTTTCGATGAGATCCCCTCTCAAACTCCAGCGAGTACAAGCCAAATCGACCCAATCTCTCCTCATACATCATTCCTGCCATCCCAGGTATCAGCCTGGTGAATCTTCACTGCACTCCTTCCATGGCAAGAACATCCTTCCTCAGATAAGGCGAGCAAAACTGCACACAATACTCAAGATGTGGTCTCACCAAGGCCCTGTACAACTGCAGCAAGACATCCTTGTTCCTGTACTCAAACCCTCTCGCTACGAAGGCCAACATACCATTTGCCTTCTTAACCACCTGCTGCACCTGCATGCTTACTTTCAGCGACTGGTGCACAAGGACGCCCAGGTCTCGTTGCACTTCCCCTTCTCCCAATCTATTGCCATTCAGATAATAATCTGCCTTCCTGTTTTTGACACCAAAGTGGATAACCTCGCATTTATCCACATTATAGTGCATCTGCCATGCTTCTGTCCAAATCATACTGGAGTTTCTCGGCATCCTCCTCACAGCACACACGCCCACCCAGCTTTGTGTCATCTGCAAACTTGGAGATAATACATCTAGTTCCCTCAGCCAGATCATTAATATATATTGTGAACAGCTGGGGTCCAAGGACCGATCCCTGCGGTGCCCCACTAGTCACTGCCTGCCACTCGGAAAAAGACCCGTTTATTCCAACTCTTTGCTTCCTGTCTGCCAACCAGTTCTCTATCCAAGTCAATACCTTGCCCCCAATCCCATGTGCCTTAATTTTACACGCTAATCTCTTATGCGGGACCTTATCGAAAGCCTTTTGAAAATCCAAATACCTGTACACCACATCAATTGGTTCTCCCTTATCTATTTTACCAGTTACATCCTCAAAAAATTCCAGTAGATTAGTCAAGCATGATTTACCTTTTGTAAATCCATGTTGACTTTGTCCGATCCAGTCACTTTTTTCCAAGTTCTCTGCTATTACATCCTTTATAATGGACTCTAGCATTTTCCCCACTACTGATGTCAGGCTTACCGGTCTGTAATTCCCCGTTTTCTCTCTACCACCCTTTTTGAACAGTGGGGTAACATTAGCTACCCGCCAATCCATGGGTACTGTTCCAGATTCTATCGAATTTTGGAAGATGATCAGCAATGCATCTATTATTTCTAGGGCCACTTCCTTAAGTACCCTAGGATGTAGATTATCAGGCCCTGGGGATTTATCGGCCCTTAATCCCATCAATTTCCCTAACACCATTTCCCTACAAATACTAATTTCTATCAGTTCCTCCCTTTCATTAGACCCTATGTTCCCTGACATCTTTGGGAGGTTATTTGTGTCCTCTTTTCTGAAGACAGAACCAAAGTATGTATTTAATTGGCCTGCCATTTCCTTGTTCCCCACCACAAATTCCCCTGATTCTGACTGCAAGGGACCTACGCTTGACTTCACCAATCTTTTTCTCTTCACATATCTATAAAAGCTTTTACAGTCAGTTTTTATGTTCCCTGCAAGCTTACTTTATGCTAAGAGCGGGGGCTTCATTGTCTTCTCTCTGACCAGAGAAAAACAGATGGTGCATGCACGTGGCTTTGCCAGGTTAACGGGCTTCCCCATGGTGCAGGGTGCCATCAACTGCATGCATGTGATATTGCGGGCACCGCATCTAAATGCTGAGTTGTACCGCAACTGCAAAGGTTACCACTTGCTGAATGTGCAGTTGTTGTGTGACCATGCTCAGCATACAGGAAACTTTCGATTTACCGGCACCTAAATAACCGGAAATCTCGGTTGACCTGCAAAATTCAGGAGTAGGTTCAGGTAAGTTTTACTTCATATTGTACTTGCCTTCCTCGATCTGTTGCTGTGCAAGGGTGTGGCTGCAGCTGTTGCTAAGCTACAGAGATGCTTGGAACTTGTGGCCATTGTTCTGCACTTGTTGCTAAGCAACAGGGTTTGTTGCTTGATACGGAGCTGTCAGCTCTCCGTATCTTTTACTATAGCTTTCGGTTATCTGGAATTTTTGATGAACTGGCACCACGTCGGTCCCGGATAAAAAAAAGTTTCCTGTATCATGATAGTGAATGCCCGGTATCCTGGTAGCAGTTATTATGCTTTTATTCTGCACTAATCCGCTGTTCCCTCAGTCTTTGAACCACCATGACACACCAGAGGGTGGCTACAGAGGGGACAAGGGCTATCCGCTGACCACCTGACTCATGACTCCACTCCGCAAACCAAACAAACATGGACAGCATGCGTACAATGAGAGCCATGCTGCCACACGGAATCTGATAGAGTAGACCATTGGTGTCCTGAAACAACTCTTCCACTGCCTGGACTGCTCTGGAGGAGTCCTACAGTACTCACCAGAGTGCGTCTCAAGATTAGTCATGGCCTGCTGCATGCTTCACAACCTCGCAATCATGAGGGCATAGCTCTTGCCACCAGGCATATGGCAACCAGCTGAGGAGGAGGAGGATGAGTAAGAGGAGGAGGTGGAAATGGAAGAGGAGGAGGAGGAAGAGGAGGAGGAGGAAGCGGAAGGGGGGAGGCAACCCAGACAGCCCCTTTCCGCCAGGCTGTCTGTGATCGACTCATCCAACTGCAGTACCAGTGAACGCAACCCCAATTCTACATTCAACAACAGACCCACATCTTACCATCCCTCTGTTACTGACCATCACAGCATCCTCTTGGCCACAATGCTTAAATAAAACACACCATAAAAGAAACATTCCAATCCAACTTTATATATCAATCCATCCAATATTACAGAAGTGTCAACTAGTCACCCTTGTGTATTCCCTTAGTGCCTATCTTCCGTGTGACTTTGCCTATCCCAGTGCTCCTATGAAGTGCTACCCCAGTGGCTGCAGCTGGTAGAAGGCTGCTGACTTGCAGTGGGGAAACTGCAGATGGCCTTGCAGGATGACCTCGAGCAGCTCTGGGCCTGGAAGGCCAGGCGTTGGACTGCACCACCTCGGCATCGGCGGCAGCACTCTGGGCTGGCTGGCTGACAGGCAACAGCAAGGACACTGACAGAGTGGCAGTTGTGGGAGTAGGAATGCTGTCATCCTGAGAGGACAGCAGGTTCTTGCTCCACATAGAAACATAGAAACACAGAAGATAGGAGCAGGAGTAGGCCATTCGGCCTCTCGAGCCTGCTCCGCCATTCAATGCGATCATGGCTGATCATCCAGGTTCAGTACCCGGAACCTGCTTTCTCCCCATACCCCTTGATCCCTTTAGCCTTAAGAAATATATCCAACTCCTTCTTGAATATATTTAATGAATTAGCCTCTACTGCCTTCTGTGGTAGAGAATTCCACAGGTTCACCACTCTCTGGCTGAAGAAATTCCTCCTCATTTCTGTCCTAAAAGGCCTACCCCTTATCCTTAGAGTGTGACCCCTGGTTCTGGATTCCCCGACCATCGGGAACATCCTCCCTACATCTAGCCTGTCCAGTCCTGCCAGAATTTTATAAGTTTCAATGAGATGCCCTCTCATTCTTCTAAACTCCAGCGAGTACAAGCCCAATCGACCCAATCTCTCCTCATATGTCATTCCTGCCATCCCAGGTATCAGCCTGGTGAATCTTCTCTGAACTCCTTCCATGGCAAGAATATCCTTCCTCAGATAAGGTGACCAAAACTGCACACAATACTCAAGATGTGGTCTCACCAAGGCCCTGTACAACTGCAGCAAGACATCCTTGTTCCTGTACTCAAACCCTCTCGCTATGAAGGCCAACATACCATTTGCCTTCTTAACCGCCTGCTGCACCTGCATGCTTACCTTCAGTGACTGGTGCACAAGGACACCCAGGTCTCGTTGCACTTCCCCTTCTCCCAATCTATTGCCATTCAGATAATAATCTGCCTTCCTGTTTTTGACACCAAAGTGGATAACCTCACATTTATCCACGTTATATTGCATCTGCCATGCTTCTGCCCAATCACCCAACCTGTCCAAATCATCCTGTAGTTTCTCGGCATCCTCCTCACAGCACACACGCCCACCCAGCTTTGTGTTGTCTGCAAATTTGGAGATATTACATCTCTTTCCCTTGTCTAGATCATTAATATATATTGTGAATAGCTGGGGTCCAAGGACCGATCCCTGCGGTACCCCACTAGTCAATTCAATTCAATTCAATTTAAATCATTTTATTGGCATGACAAGGTACATCTTATGTTGCCAAAGCATCAAAAAACATTCATGGTTGAACACATAAATATAGATCTATCCATACAATGTATAAACAGATATATCCCTGAGTGTATAAATATACATTCATATAATTTGTATATACTCTTTTCTTATATTTAGTGGTTGTCCCTCTGTTTATGGCAAGCTGTAACATAGTGTGCCACTAAGGTTACACAATTTCTCTCTTCCCCTAGTAGGTATGGGAGTTTTTGGTCGTCATTCAAATTTCTGAATTCCGGGCATATTTTTGTGAATTTTGTGTAGAAATTCTCCCTTATGCCCTGATATTTTCTACAAGCTGTGAGGAAGTGCACCTCTGTCTCCACCACTCCCTGACTGCAGTGAGAGCATATCCTGTCCTCTCTTGGTAGCCGGGTCTGCCTGTGCCTACCTTTTTCGATCACCAGGCTATGTTTACTAAGTCTGTACATTGTCAAGATTTTTCTCAGTTTGCTATCCTTTACCATGGTCAGGTAATCAGCCATGTTGTATTGTCTGTTTAGGGCCAAGTAGCATTTGAGTTTGTTTTGGGTTTTTGTTGTTTCTGCCCAATATGACAGATATTTTTCCTTTTGCTTAGTAACGATTGTGTTGGGTCGAATTCTTTGTGTTACGCTGTCACTGTCCTGGGGCTGGTTATTGTTAGTGGTGTTAGTAGTTACTTCACTGAGTCCCAGGACTAGTTGACTGAGGGTATTCTTCTTTATGGTCCTCTCTTGGCATTTCAGGGCTTCGTAATGATAGCAGTGGGGGTTGCTCATTTTTAGGTGTTTCCAAAATTTGGTGGCTCTTTTTTGGATAGTGATTATTAATGGATATTGGCCTAGTTCTGCCCTGCATGCATTGTTTATGGTTTTCCTTTGAGTCCAGAGGATACTTTTACAGAATTCTGCATGTAGGATCTCAATTGGCTGTTTGTCCCATTTTGCAAATTCTTGTTGTGTTAGCGGTCCCCACACCTCACTGCCATAGAGTGCAATTGGTTCAATTACTGATTTAAAAATTTTGAGCCAAATGCTAATTGGGATTTCTATTTGGATTGATTTTTTAATGGCATAGAAAGCCCTTCTTGCTTTCTCTTTCAGTTCATTCACAGCCAGATGAAAATTTCCCGTAGAACTGATTTTTAAGCCCAAGTATGTGTAGTTAGTGGTTTGTTCAATTTTGGTTGTTCCTAGTGTGAAATTTATTTTGGGTCCCTGATGTCTGGATCTTTGCTGGAACACAAGGACTTTGGTTTTTTGGGGATTTATTGTCAGGGCCCAGGTCTGGCAGAACGACTCCAGCAGATCCAGGTTCTGCTGTAGACCCTCCTTAGTTGGTGACAGCAGAACCAGGTCATCTGCATAGAGGAGGAGCTCACTGCCTGCCACTCGGAAAAGACCCGTTTATTCCAACTCTTTGCTTTCTGTCTGCCAACCAGTTCTCTATCCAAGTCAATACCTTGCCCCCAATCCCTTGCGCCTTAACTTTTCCCGCTAATCTCTTATGCGGGACCTTATCGAAAGCCTTTTGAAAGTCCAAATACACCACATCCACTGGTTCTCCCTTATCTATTTTACCAGTTACATCCTCAAAAAATTCCAGTAGATTAGTCAAGCACGATTTACCTTTTGTAAGTCCATGTTGACTTTGTCCGATCCTGCCACTGTTTTGCAAGTGCTCTGCTATTACATCTTTTATAATGGACTCTAGCATTTTCCCCACTACCGATGTCAGGCTTACCAGTCTGTAATTCCCCGTTTTCTCTCTACCACCTTTTTGAATAGTGGGGTAACAATAGCTACCCTCCAATCCATGGGTACTGTTCCAGATTCCATCGAATGTTGGAAGATGATCAGCAATGCATCTACTATTTCTAGGGCCACTTCCTTAAGTACCCTAGGATGTAGATTATCAGGCCCTGGGGATTTATTGGCCTTCAATCCCGTCAATTTCCCTAACACCATTTCTCTACAAATACTGATTTCTTTCAGTTCCTCCCATTTCATCAGACCCTATGTTCTCTGACATCTCTGGGAGGTTATTTGTGTCCTCCTTTGTGAAGACAGAACCAAAATATGTATTTAATTGGTCAGCCATTTCTTTCTTCCCCATTATAAATTCCCCTGATTCTGACTGCAAGGGACCTACGCTTGACTTCACTAATCTTTTTCTCTTCACATATCTATAAAAGCTTTTACGGTCAGTTTTTTTGTTCCCTGCAAGCTTCCTCTCATATTCTATTTTCCCCTTCTTAATTAATCCCTTTGTTCTCCTTTGTTGAATCCTAAACTGCTCCCAATCCTCAGGTTTACTGCTTTTTCTGGCCAATTTATATGTGCTCTCCTTGGATCTTATGCGATCCCTAGTTTCCCTTGTTAGCCACAGTTCAGTCACCTTTTTTGTTTTATTTTTATGCCAAACTGGGATGAACAAATGCTGTAGTTCATCCATGCAGTCTTTGAATGTTTGCCATTGCCTATCCACCGTCAACCCTTTGAGTGCCATTCCCCAATCAATCCTACCCAACTCGCGCCTCATACCATCGTAGTTCCCTTTATTTAAATTCAGGACCTTCGTCTCTGATTCAACTACTTCACTCTCCATCTTAATGAAGAATTCTATCATATTATGATCGCTCCGATCCAAGGGGCCTCGTACAACAAGATTGCTAATGAATCCTTTCTCATTACATAATACCCAGTCTAAGATGGCCTGATCTCTAGTTGGTTCCTTGACATATTGGTCCAGGAAACCATCCTGTAAACATTCCAGGAATTCCTCCTCCACTGTATTGTTACTAATTTGGTTAGCCCAATCTATATGTAGATTAAAGTCACCCATGATGACTACTGTGCCCTTATTGCACGCTTCTCTAATTTCCATTTTAATGCCATCCCCAACCTCCGCATTACTGTTTGGAGGTCTATATACCACTCCCACTAACGTTTTCTGCCCCGTGGTATTTCTCAGTTCTACCCATACAGATTCCACATCATCAGAGCTAATATCCTTCCTTACAATTGTGTTAATCCCCTCATTAACCAGCAATGCTACCCCACCTCCCTTTCCTTTTTGTCTATCTTTCCTGAATATTGAGTACCCCTGGATGTTGAGTTCCCAGCCTTGGCCACCCTGGAGCCATGTTTCCGTAATCCCAATCAAATCATATTCGTTTACTTCTATTTGCGCAGCTAATTCACCCACCTTATTACGAATGCTCCTCGCATTAATACACAAAGCTCTTAGACCTATTAGAATTATTATTTACTGTGGCCATGTTTGATTTAAACCGTTGATTTCTCTGACTGCCCCTTTTGTTTTTCTCCTTCCTATCTTTTGCTTGTATCCTTGTTTCCCTTTCCTCTGTCTCCCTGCTCAGGTTCCCAACCCCCTGCCATTTTAGTTTAAACCCTCCCCCAGAGCACTAGCAAACACCCCGCCCCCAGGACATCGGTCCCGGCCCTGCCCAGGTGCAAACCGTCTGGTTTGTACTGGTCCCACCTCCCCCAGAACCGGTTCCAATGTCCCAGGAATTTGAATCCCTCCCCCTTGCACCATTCTTCTAGCCACATATTCATCTGAAATATCCTTCTATTTCTACTCTGACTAGCATGTGGCACTGGTAGCAATCCTGAGATTACTACCTTGAGGTCCTATTTTTTAATTTACCTCCTAACTCCCTATATTCAGCTTTTAGGACCGCATCCCATTTTTTACCTATATCGTTGGTACCTATATGCACCACGACAACTGGCTGTTCACCCTCCCCTTCCAAAATGTTCTGCAGCCGTTCTGAGACATCCTTGGCCCTTGCACCAGGGAGGCAACACACCATCCTGGAGTCTCGTTTGCGGCCGCAGAAATGCCTATCTATTCCCCTTACAATAGAATCCCCTATTACTATAGCTCTACCCGTCTTTTTCCTCCCGTCCTGTGCAGCAGAACCACCCCTGGTGCCAGGAAGCTGGCTGCTGCTGCTTTCCCCTGATAAGCCATCCCCCCCAACAGTATTCAAAGTGGTATATCTGTTTGAGAGGGGGATGTCCACAGGGGACTCCTGCACTACCTGCCTGTGACTACTACTCCACCTGTTGGTCACCCATTCCCTTTCTGCCTGTGCAACCTTTGCCTGCGATGTGACCAACTGCTTAAACGTGATATCCACGATGTCCTCAGCATCGCGAATGGTCCAGTATGTATCCAATCGCAGCTCCAGCTCCGCAATGCGATCTGCCAGTAGCTGCAGCTGGATACACTTCCTGCACACATGGTCGTCAGGGACACAGGAAGTGTCCCTGAGTTCCCACATAGCGCAGGAGGAGCATACCACGGGGCCGAGCTCTCCTGTCATGACTTACCCTTTAATTAATTCAAATTAAATTAAATCAAATCAATCCCACCAATTACACTACAGTTAAATGATATACTTAAGGGCCCTGGTTTACCAACCGTCCCCGCTACACCACAGAGACCCTAGCAACTATAAACCACAGAGTTTAAGTTTAAAAAAGAGAGAAATACTCACCAATCAATTACCTGATTTCTGGTGATGTCACACTTCGATTACTTTTTACTTCTCTCTCTCCCACTCTGTGCTCGGAGATTGGTAAGCCTACCTGCCCCACCACCGCTTTTAACCTCGCCGCTCCTCTGCCGCCACCTCACCCAGGTCCGCCGCCGCTGTGGGGCCTCCCTGCTCCGCCGCCGCTTTTAACCTCACCGCTCCTCTGCCGCCGCCTCACCCAGGTCCGCCGCCGCTGCTACTCCCCTGGGGCGGCACCTCAGCATTTCTAGCAATCTGTTGGAGCACAGATTGCTGGACTTCTGTGACACCCTGCAAGCCCCTCTCCACACTGGTAAATGCAGCCACGATGGCAGCAGTCTGAGCTTGCCTGGCAGCACTCAGACATTGGGTGGGTTCTGCTTGTGCTGCAATGGAAACTGAGGCATCAGCCTTCAGACATTGCATCATGGTTGGGTCCACAAGTGCTCTAATGGATCTGTCCACCCCTTCCATGCGGGAAAGGATGGGCTCCAAGCTCTGCGCAAAGCCCTGTGTAAGGTTGGTGCTGGACTCCTCCATGCTACTTGGCATTGCACTCAAGCTTTTTGGCAGGCCTTCCAACGTACCAAGCATTTTGTTTTGCATACCCATCAGCCTTCTTCTGTAGGCCACCCCATTGAAGTTCTCATCTGAGTCCTCTGCAGCAGAATCTGTGTACGACCTCACCCTTTGACTCACCATATGCAGATCCCAGCTCTAAGCTACCCTCTAAAGTCCGCGGAGTGTCAGTATCTGAGCTGGTGGCTGCAAATGTCAGATTGAGTGACCATGTTTCTTCTTCATCATCACTCTCCTCTCCCTCTTCTTCTTGCACCACTGACTGGGCAGATGAATTTCTTGGGTCTCTGAAATGAGAAAGGCTCAAGGGTAGGGTTGTTGGTGAGGGGAGGGGGAGAAAACAAGAGTTGCATGCATACACCATATGCAGCTTGTAAATCAGAAGAGATTGTGGGATGAGGAGAAAGTCGGATGTGAGAAGGATGATTACATATGAGGATACCGGTATCTTGTATTCTTTCAGCCCCGCTGATGGCCACAGGCTCAGCAATGCCCCTCCCAACAATGGCCAGCACCATCTGCATCATGGGAGTCAGATGATGCAGGCGCGCCTGTCCCCTGTCGGTTAGGTTCTGCTGGTGCTGGTTGTAAGCCACGTTTTCCTGCAAGAGAAAGGGAAGTGTGTCAGTGAGTGTGGTGCAATGTGTTCAGGTGATGAGCCTGTCATGGTTGAATAGCTGACAGTGTGTGCAAGCTGTGAGATGTGGGTGTGAGGCTTGCAGCAGTGGTGAGTGTGTGAGGGTGAGGTGAAGCTATGAATGTGAGGTATGAGTTGTGTTTGGTATAGATTGTTGGTAGGTGAGTGATGAGGTGTGGTGCATTTGAGCAGTGTGTGAGGCTAGTGGTGCAGATGGTAGGATATGGCATTTGAAGATGAATTCACTGACCTTGACCAGTCATGTGAGGTCTTTAAACTTCTTCCTGCACTAAGTCCAGGTCCTCAGGCCTATACTGCTGGAATTCACCACAGTGGCTATCTACTCCCATTGGACTTTACACTGTTGCCTGGAAGGCCTCCTGGCCCCCTATGGAAACAGCACCTCTCTCCTCAAGTTGACTTCCTGCACCAAGGAATCCAGTGCTGCATTGGGAAACCTAGGCACATGCTCTCTCCCCTGTTGTAACATAATTTATCTTTTCTCCTCCTCTCACTCTCTTCCCCAGCCAGTTCAATGAGCTGCTGCGGGCAGAATGCACCTCCCCTTTAAGAGGTGCAGACTGCCTCCTTTAAGTTGTACAGGCTATCTTTAAGTGGTGCTAGCCCTGCATGAACTTGGGCCCCCTGCTGAGTGTACAGCCACTCAGCAGTACATTCAGTGCTGGGCTCAACACTACAATCATGCTAATTAGCATGCAGCACGAAGTTCGCATGTTGCCTGCATTCCTTTGAACGGGCGCAGGTTGATCATGCATCATGATCCGCACACCTGCTTTTGGAGGCTAATGAATTTCTAGGCTTTGAATTTTTGAAATATCAGAGTCATAATAATGAGGCATGCCACAGCATGAGCATTTACAGAGGCTGCATTAATATTATTTTGAAGATGAATATTTAGAGACATTCCGTTAACCTGTAGCAATTATCTTCTTCTTACTTCTTCTCAGGCAGTCTCCTGGAGTCGAGGATGACTTGTTTCCACTCCAATATTGTGGGTTCTAAGGTGACTAATGAGTCCTATGCGGGATCGACAGACTCTGCCACAGGTGGGGCAGGTAGTGGTTGAAGGGACGAGTGGGAGGAGTACTTGCTTTGTCATACGCTCCTTCCGCTATTTGTACTTGGCCTCCGGGTGCTCCCGACGAAGAAACTCAAGGGCCTAGAAATTCAGTTGTTAGCGCTAGCCGCTAGCGCCTTAAGAGGGCGAGAAGTGGGGCGGGGGGGAGAGGCCCGGGGATCGAGAGAGAGACTGGAGGGAGAAGAGAGAGATGGGGGGGAGAGAGCGACTGGGGGGGAGAGAGCGACTGGGGGGGAGAGAGAGAGACTGGGGGGAGAGAGAGAGAGAGAGACTGGGGGGAAGAGAGAGAGAGAGAGACTGGGGGGAAGAGGGAGAGAGAGAGACTGGGGGGAAGAGGGAGAGAGAGAGAGATGGGCGGGAAGAGAGAGAGAGAGACTTGGGGGGAGAGAGAGAGAGAGACTGGGGGGAGAAGAGAGAGAGAGAGACTGGGGGGAGAGAGAGAGAGAGAGACTGGGGGGAAGAGAGAGAGAGAGAGACTGGGGGGAAGAGGGCGAGAGAGAGACTGGGGGGAAGAGGGAGAGAGAGAGAGATGGGCGGGAAGAGAGAGAGAGAGAGACTTGGGGGGAGAGAGAGAGAGAGACTGGGGGGAGAAGAGAGAGATGGGGGGAAGAGAGAGAGAGAGAGAGAGACTGGGGGGAGAAGAGAGAGACAGGGGGGAAGAGAGAGAGAGAGAGACTGCTGGATTTAGTTCGGGATTAGCCTGGAGAGAGAGGGGGGGGGGACGGAGCGCCTCAGGCCTGGCCCGATGGACCCCTGCGAAGGAAGGAAGAAGGTGAGCTCTCCCTCCTTTTCCCACCCCCTCACTCTTTCCCTCCCTCACCCTCTCTCTCTCCCTCTACCTTTGACAGTGACTGCACTTAATGTAAGCTTCAATTCAATTCAATTCAATTCAATTCACGTTTGAGAGATGTGATAAGGAGCTATATAAATGCACATCTTTCTTTCAGGAGCATGGAAGTTGCTGAAGATTAACTGAATGTGAAGTTATTTTCAAACTTTACTAAATTCATACCTTTATTATTCAGTGTTGGATAATAATAAACTCAAAAATAAGGGTCAGAGGTTGTGCATAGTTAAATGAGATCCAGCCCATAAGTATTGTCGCATTTAGCATAACTATTAGTTTAAAAATATTGGAAACAAATACTTATTGGAAGTCCTGTGAAGGAGAAGTGGGGAAATTGAGTGATTAAGGTTTTTTTAGATGCCTTGAATGAAACAAGGGTAGAATCATTTGGTGAAATCTCCAGACTCTCTCCTTTGTGACCTGCCCCATCCAATTTTAAAGAGTCACAGCCTTTGTGAGAAAGTTTGGGGTCGATTTTAACTCAGGTGTGGGGAATTGTTGGGTTCCCCGAATTTGGTGTTTCCCACATGAATCTAAATGGGTGTGTGAGATTGATGCAATTTTAACTCAATTGGCCAATTGCTTTCCAACGTGTGGGAACCCTTGGCAAATGAGTATTTCCAGTCAGAAAGTCGCATAATATGACATCATTTTGCTGCTGCATTTAGGGTCTGCAAGAAGCCTTGCTTGTTCTGCAGGCTGCCAACCTTTTGACATTTGCTGATACACTGAGCTGGAAGCAGAATGGCAAGAGAAAGACCGAGGTCTGCACCCCGTTTTGACGACGCTGCCCTGCAGGCTTTAGTGGAGGGAGCAAGAGCTCACAAGGAGGTGGTCTTTCCCTTCATCAGGGAGTAAGATGCCTTCCCAGCAGACAAAGGCTGCGTGGCTGCAAGTGGCAGAGGAGGTCAACTCCTTATCGGCTACCCGCAGAACCTGGATACAGTGCAGGAAGTGATTTCATGACCTTCAGCGCACTGGAAAAGTGAGTATGACGTTCCCAACACTCTCAATCTGATCTCCATTGCCTCTCCTCACCAGCACTCAGCTTTAGCAATCTCTTCCTCCACATCCCACTTGACACTGACATCCATGCACCCTTACCCATTCCCTCTCTCTCTATGCTCACATGCACCTAACTATTCAACTATGCAGCCCTCACATCCCCTATCACTCTGATGCTATGAAAACAACTGACAACACACAGGGAGGGCCTTTGGTCTTCTCACTCCAGCTTTGTCTCCTTCTAAGCATCTATGCTATGGATTCTCTGCACTCACTCCTTCATTCTCACTCAAACTCCACTCTTCTCCCCCATTGCAGGAAAAGAGAGCTCACAATAAAAGAGAACGAGCGAGGACAGGAGGAGTGCCACCATCAGTAGCCCACCTCACCCCCTGGGAGGAGGCGGTCCTGGAGATCGTAGGACTGGAGGAGGAGGTGCAAGTGGGGGACAGACAGACGGGTGCATCACAGCAAGCTGGTGACAGAATAGTTTTCCATCTCTCTCATTGACATTGCATGAGTCGCTGATAATTATTCTGAAGCTATAACAGATGGACCTATGATCATCTGCAATATGCAACGTGCATGTAACCTTGACCTCACATCTCTAACTCTTTCCTTTACTCCCCCACAGGACCATCAAGAACCCCGTCCCCACTGTCCAGGAGGAAGAGCCTGAGCTTCCAGACTCCTCAGAGGAATCTGCAACCTCTGAGGGCGCAGCGTCAGCAGAATTCAGCGCACCCAGCACCAGTGCAGACACTCTCACCTCGGTGGGACCTTTGAGACATAGAGTAGTGTTGTCACCTGGTGTATCACAGCTCACAAGTGAGCATCAGCAGATTGTGGAGACATGGACAACAGTGGAGAGTGCTAGTCGGAGGGTGCAGGACTCTGCCAGCTTGGCTCAGCTGCACCTCGACCCTCTGCCTCTGGGTCCATCCATAAGATCAGTGGGGCTGGAACTCCAGGAGCAGATGCAGGAGTCTCTGGCAGGGTTTATCTCCAGTGCCGATGTGAGTGTGGAGCGAATGGAGGAGTCCATAGCAAACATGAGCAGAGCCTTTGTGGAGTCATTGGCGCATGAACGCATCACCATGGAAAGGATGGCAACCTCCATGGAGGAGATAAGTCGCCAGGGTATGGAAAACATGGTGAGTGTTCATAATAGAATGACATATCTTGAGGAGCGATGGGCATCTATTGAACAGAGAAACCAGACCTTCATGGAAGTCCTTCTGAGTAGGACTGCCAGTGCAGATACGGGTCCCCATGGCCCCCTGATGTGCAGCAAGGTGCTCTCAAGCCACTTCCAAGTGCTGGCCCCTTCTGGCCTGTGCAGCTTCAGGTGGGTGAGCAGCAGCCTGGCGCTCCTGTTGCTGCTGCTGCTGTTCCTGGTTCTGCTGGTGCCGTGGCTGGTGTTCGAGCTCATCTAATGCCCAGAAGGGAAGGGAATAAATGGCTCCCATGCTTCTGGTATATGCCTCCGTTGAGGAAGCGCTGAGTGAAGGTGGCGAGAGGGGTTTCCCAGGAGGTCACACTGGAGATGTGTGTGAGGCTCCAACCTTCCACAGGTGTGGTTAAGCCTGGTAAAAGTTGCCCCAGGCCTGAAACAACAAAGTCCTGCCACCTGCAAATGATGACTGATCAAATCCCCTCTTTAATGGTTGACCTGCAGCTGATAGTCAGCAAGCCAATAGTGCTCCCGCCAGGTTTCACAGGCGTGATCCCCACCAGGCGTGTTTTACATGGGAAAAGGGTTAAAAATGCAAGGGCCTGTTAAAATGGCATTATAAAGGCCAATTATTGCTGATTAAGGGTCTTAAAGACCAGTCCCGCCTGTTGGAGGCAGGACTGATTCAGGACCATCAGACAAGCCTGGGTTAAAATGGCTCGGTGTTGGGAACCAGGCGGGGGGAAGGGGTCCCGACCCCCAGTTTTTGCGAGTTTAACCCCCCACATGCCTCAAAGCCCACCTCACGGCTGAGTTAAAATCGACCCCTATGTGTCCAATCTATTATTGTTTGGCAAGGAAGAAGAGCCAAAAGAAACTGTGTGGGGGATTTTAACTGGTTTCTGGTTTGGGGGCAGGCAGGGAGCAAAGCGAGGGTCAAAGCCGCCCAACATCATCAGTTTGAATACCGGCCTATTTTAACTCCTGGGCCTCATTTGTGTCCCGCTGGTCAGCTGCCCCCTCGAACTGGGAGGGAAGAGGCAGCTGGCTGACTTAGTGCAGGTTAAAATCGCAGAGCCTGGAGACCACAAGCTGGCACCAAAGTAAGTCTAATGGGAGGGGGTGATCGAGGCTGTTCCGCGGGTGCAATGGGGGTTGGGGGGTGGGGAGCCCGGGACAGCAGAGGTCCAGACTTTCCTTATGGGGCCTGGAGGAGCAGGACTGCCCCACTAAGGAATGTTTTGGACTTACTTCAGAGGGCGTCCACTTCTTCACGCACCAGATTTTACTACACAGGCACCATGGGTCTTCAATTGGCATGTATTAATGAGTTAGGCAGGCTTCTTGGCCGCCTATAAAAAGGACAGTTAAGATGGCGGCTGGATGAGAACGGGGGCAATATGGCCACGATATTAACGGGGAGCCAGGGAGGCTGTGGATGAGGTTGAAAATGGCCAAAGAACACGGATAGGCAAGGGACACGGATATCCTGCTGATCTTAATTTTGTAGCTCTGCCTCCCGCCTTGTAGCTGGACAAATGGACAGCCTGGTTGCCGGGTGGGAGGAAGCACCAATGACAGGAGGCCGCAGCCAGAGATAGAGCTCGGCAATCGGGAAGGGGGGAAGATGGGTGATCTGGAAGGCTGTGGGGATGCCGGCGATCGAGGCTGTGGGAGGCCGATGGGTTCCTTGATGGGCGGAGGGCAGCACTCCTGCTCCTGGCCCACAGGGAGTGCTGAAAGAAGCACTTACCTTGTGGAGTTGGCAGCTCCCGCCTCCCTTTCACTGCTGGATTTCTCGACCGGCCACAAGGGAACAGATGAAGGTCGTTTGCATCAGATGCACCGTGTGTTTGGAAACACATGGGGCCAGAAATTCGGGTCGGAGGCTTCCCGCGGGTGCAAGCCTCCGACCTGCACTTACCAGCCGTTGAGCTGTGGGCCCGCGTGGGATTCCGATCCTGGGCCTGCTCCAACTGCCGCAAGCAGTGCTTGCATATCCCAGGGGCGCAGTTAGTTCGAAGCGTCCCCTGGGATCACGTGGGCCATGGAGAGCCAATCGTAGCAGGGAATATCTATTCATAGATTTGACAGGAAGACCTGTCAAATCGATGAACAGAGTTTGGCCCCAAAACATCACTAAAACTTCAAATATTTTTTTTTTTAATCACATTTTTAAAATAACTATAAATTACATAAAATAACTATTTTAAACAATAATTTAAATTTTTGAAAAAATTAATTACAGATTTTAACGGTGCTAAAAATAAACTTACCTTTCTTTAAAGTATTTAAAAATAATAAACCTGTGGAAAAAATGTTTTAATTTTACTTAATTCACCACTTACCTTGTTAAAAGCAAGCCTTGCGACTGCTTTTTAAAAGCGTAGTTCCTGGAGACTTAACCTCCCGGAAAAACCTGTAAAAAAAACGGAAGTTCCAGGCGTACGCGCTGCCTCTCCGGCGCACGCGTTTGACCTGTGAACCCCTTCTTTCAAGGGAACGGAAGTTCCGGTTTCCCGCGCATGCGCAGTGCATGCATGAAACCAGCACTTTCGTTGGCCCTGCGCATGTGTACCCAGTGCGTACTCACCCGTGGAGACCCGAATTTCTGGCCCCAACTGGTTTGTCAAACACTTTTTCAGGAAGATGGTGCCCCTTTAAAACTGGCAAAAATTGATGAGATTTGCCATGCTGGAATGTCTGCTTGCTTTGAACAATTCAAGCAGTCCTGCTGCCATCCTACCCTTTGTAGATGAAGAATTACATCCCAGAATATTAGAGTTTTTAGCTGCTGACTCTTTCTATATTATGGAAAAATAATCTCTTGTTCTGATGCAGAGTATAATCATATAATCTTCAGGGAGAGTAAAGGGATTTGTGTATTTTATATATAGGACAATAACTGGTCAGGGATGCCTTGCAGATGTGAATGTGGTCTAGAGTTGGTTTGGAATCAAGCCTCAATTGCAATGAGGTTGTGATTTTGTACAGTGTAAAAATGACAGGGGTGTTGCTTCTTCTTTGGAAGTGACCGGCAGTACAACGTAACCATTGACAACGCAGAGCAATGGCCTTGCAACAAAACTGGCCACAACGGTGTTGCCCTTTTGGACTCTTTCCAATTATCCGAAGTTGACGCTGCATTGGTAACAGTGGTAGCTTTTATTTGATATAAGTAAGACCTAATACATTACTCTATTTAAGCAGCAATTTACAAGGTATAGTTAAGAATTATATTACCCCGTTGTTCCTTGGGTAGACGTTGTGACTTCATTCCACGTTCCCTCTACAGTTCATCCTCGTCCACCCTCCAGGTGCTCACCGTTGAATCTTCTACCCTGAGAGTGGTCCCAAGCCCCTGGTTATACCCCACAAACAGGAACTGCAACCAAATTTGTCCAATCACATGCTCTCCCATACTCCCCCTAACCTACCCAATCATATTGACAATATGTACATGTCCAGGCATAGATGGTGCTTGGGCCCCTTTTATCTCTGTCTCCAGTCTCATCATAATCTTCTATTGTCTCTGGGTTAATGGCCCATCCTGTAGATCTTGAAACTAATGGCCCAACTGACTTGTAATCATGTCTCAAAACATTGACCCTGAATTTCCGGTCGGAGGCTTCCTGCAGGCGGATGCCAAGATCGGAAAAAATCTACGCACTTACCTGCTGGCTCTGTAGGTCCCGAGACTTCCGATCCTGGGCTTCTCCACTACGAACTGCACAGAGGCCCAGGTAGCCCAGGGACGCAGGCGGTTTGCAAGTGCCCCTGGGATCACGTGGGCCATGGGGAACCAATCAAAGAAGGGAATCCCCCTGCACACTTTTGACAGGTCCATATGGAAAGATCTGTCAAAAGTATGAATGGGGATCACTTAAAAAAACAGTTAAACATTAAATATTTTTTTTTTAAAACATCAGCTTGTGGCGGTACCACTGGTTGTCCCTTACATTGAGACACATAATTCCCTTTAACTTACCTAACTGTATGTACTTAACTTACTTATGTATGTATAACTTACCTGTTGGGGCTGTTGCCACTTTAACTTACCCGTTGGGCCATTGCCCCTTTAAGAGGCGACCTAACGCGCTGACGTCACGCATCACGTGACGCACGCGCGCCGGCCGCCGGCCCGACTCGGTCTTCCAAGACGGCCGCCGGCACAGCCCGGTCTACCGCGACTTCGGCCGCATCGGCCAGCCGACGGGAGCGACGCGATCTCCCGCTCCCGCGGCAAGCACCAGCACAGCTTGGCCTCGCGACCTCGGCCTCAACGGCCAGCCTCCGTACCGGGGAGATGCACCGATGCAACGGCGCAGGTCACGTGACCGCCTAAGCGCACGCGAACGTGCTGACGTCACGACGCGGTCACGTGACGCCCAAAGCGCGGGAACACACAGCAGAGCGTGATGACGTCATCACGCTCTCCACAGGACTGCGAACTCAGTCCTCGTGGAGTCCCCCCCGCTGGGACAAGACCTACACCACAGTGCTCCTACAGTCAGCCATCTTACCTGATGTAGTTAGTCTGTTCCTGTAAATAAACAACTTATTTATAGTTCGTCGAAGTCAAACTCTCTTATTTAGTGGCGATCTACATGAACCACTACAACCTATTTAAAATTAGTTAAAATTAAATTAAATATTTTAAACAAAAATTTAATTTTTTGAAAAACATAATTAAAGATTTTTACGGGGCTAAAAATAAACTTATCTTTTTTAAAACTATTTTTAAATTATCAATGCGTGAAATTTTTTTGTTTTTCCATTTTTTAAAACTCTTATGCCTGCTTTTATCAGGCGTAAGATTTTTAAAGGTTTTCAGCGGGCAGAGGTTGTGCAGAAAGCGGCACTCTCTGCCCCCGGAGGTCCTTCTTCAGGGCAGGTGGAGGATCTGTCAAGAGGATTCTTGACAGATCAGAAGTGCCGGTTTTCAGCGCATGCGCTTCTCATGCCTGAAACCGGCACTTGCGAGGTCCCTGCGGGTGCATACACACCTCGTACATGTTGCTGCAAGGCACGCTTTGTTGCTGGCACACATCTATCATGCAATGCTGCCAATAAAAGCTACCTGCATGCTGCTTGTTGATGGACTCACACAAAGCGACACATAGGCGGGGCACTTGGTGACTGTCACCGCCCTTCCAAATTGCAATATAGGTATATTTCATATCTGCTTTCAGGAAAAGGCCACTCATAACAGGCAGGAACAATGGCCGATCAGAGGGACCTCTCCAATTATCACTCATTGGCTCAATATGAGAGGAGTAACTGTTGAGATCTGGGGCCGGATGACATGAGGGAGCAGGGAAGGGGGAGATTGGAGGGTTGCCCAAACTCAGGGTTAGTGTCTTCCTTTTTATTATTTTTTTCCCCAACTCACCCATTCATTCCCTGACACACATTGCACCATAGCAGCATAACATGTAATAATCTGCCATGTAAGCTTTGTTTGGAGGGTGTCGTACGGCCGGCATATGTTGCTCTTCTACTCTTGTAGGTGTCCACACGGAGGTAAACCCCAGTGGCCAATATCTACCATATTCTCTGGGAGGTCAGCGCCTCTTTATTCCAACAATGGCCAACCTCGCCACGGATGCATTCTCTCTGGGGGATTTAGGTAGTAGGTTTCAGGAGAGAGCACACGGTGAATTACAAAGCACAAGTGAGGAGGAGTGACTCTAGACAGCAATAGAGGAGCAGAAACCTCCTGCCCGATGGACAGCTGAAGTCCTCTTTCAGCTCACAGGACCTCCCTGCTAAGTCTCCAATCTGAGCATGTTGGCCTTCATAGCAAGAGGATTCGAGTACAGGAGCAAGGATGTCTTGCTGCAGTTGTACAGGGCCTTGGTGAGGCCACACCTTGAGTACTGTGTGCAGTTTTGGTCGCCTTATCTGAGGAAGGATGTTCTTGCCATGGAGGGAGTGCAGCGAAGATTCACCAGACTGATACCTGGGATGGCAGGAAGGACGTATGAGGAGAGATTGGGTCGATTGGGCTTATATTCACTGGAGTTTAGAAGAATGAGAGGGGATCTCATTGAAACTTATAAAATCCTAACAGGACTAGACAGACTAGATGCAGGAAGGATGTTCCTGATGACGGGGGAGTCCAGAACCAGGGGCCACAGTCTAAAGAAAGATAAAGGGTAAGCCATTTAGGACAGAGATGAGGAGGAATTTCTTCACCCAGAGAGTGGTGAACCTGTGGAATTCTCTACCAAAGAAGGCAGTTGAGGCCAATTCATTGAATATATTCAAGAAGGAGTTAGATATATTTTTTAAGGCTAAAGGGATCAAAGGATATGGGGAGAAGGTAGGGACAGGGTACTGAATTTGGATGATCAGCCATGATCTCATTAAATGGCGGAGCGGGCTCCAGGGGCTGAATGGCCTACTCCTGCTCCTATCTTCTGTGTTTCTATAAGCATTTCATGCAGTAATTTGAGTGTGCGCCCTGTAGGCGACTAAGAAGGAGTCCAGTAGCTGCCTCTGTTCAGTGATGCATGACTGCCTAGCTGAATACAGACCACCGTGGAAAGCATGGTCACTTCGGACCAATCTGCCGCGGTGCCCCCAGTGAAATAGCGGCTGCTCCAAGACTGTCTGCAGCTGAACCTGAGGTCCTAAGCCCAAGCACAGTTCTGCTAACAAATGCTCTGACTGGGGCTGGAGAATTAGATTAAGAGTCAGAACACAGGGGCTTCAGCAACTTCATTGCAGCCCAATGGCCTGCTCCCTACAGTTCATTGGATGCGCTGAAGTAGCCTGCAGTGGGAGAAAGGCAGGAATTTGCACCAATTATTTATTTTTATTATTTATACCTCAGGATATGGACGTCATTGGCAAGGCAGGGATTTATTGCCCATCCTTACTTTTCCTTGAGAAGGTGATGGTGAGCTTTCTTCTTGAACTGCTACGGTCTGTGTGGTGAAGCAGCTCTCGCAATGCTGTTAGGTGGGGAGATTTCAAGATTTTGGCCCAGTGATGATGAAGGAACGACTATATGGAGCTGCCCCTTCCAGTGACACTGATTCATTATCTGCCAGCTCAGGCATCCATTGCAACATCAGACCTAGTTCAAGCAGTTGCAGGGCCATCCCATAACCCAGCATAAGGAGGTACTGAACTAGTCCTTCTTGGGAGGCAGCTATTGACACCCAGCAGTCAATCACCACACTTTCTCCTCCCACTGGGGAATCATTGCGATGGATTAGGTAATAAAATACATTTTCGTAAAGGAGGAACATCAAGATGAGACGCACACGAACCTCACAGGATTAGGGTGAATAAAATGTGCTTGTGTTTGTTTCAACTTTGTCCATAGACTTTACCTGGGCTGCAATGGAATAATATAATAGCAGAGGGTTTGATTGGTAGCCATGGTAACCATGAGTAATAGTGGGGATAATGCATTAGGCCACTTTATTGGGCATGTGTGAACATCACTGTACATCGGCTGGAACAGGCACTTAAGTAAAGTTCTCGCCAATTGCAATCTGCCCCAAGACCTTTGCTGTCCTCACCTAGGGTTCAGCACTCAGGTCTTCAGTATTCACATCTGCCACTGATTGAGGTTGGACCTCCTCTTCCACCTGCTCCATGGTAATGTCTATTTGTATGGCAAAGTTGTGCAATAGGCAACAGACCGCATTGATCTTTGAGACTTCAGATGGACTGAGTTTTTCAGCAACACCTCCTTATCCTTCCAACGGCATATTTGACCATGCTCCTGGTGTCCGACATCCAGTTCTGGATGAGCAGAAATGATCTCCAGTTAAATATTGGGAAGACCGAAGCCATTGTTTTTGGTCCCCGCCACAAACTCCATTCCCTAACCACTGACTCCATCCCTCTCCCTAGCATCTGTCTGAGATTGAACAACATTTTTGCATACTTGCTGTCATATTTGAGCCTGAAAATTTCCCCTCCGTAACATCGCCCGTCTCCGCCCTGCCTCAGCTCATCTGCTGCTGAGACCCTCATCCATGCCTTTGTTACCTCTAGACTTGATTATTCCAATGCACTCCTGGCTGGCCTCCCACATTCTATCCTATGTAAACTTGAGTTTGTCCAAAACTCGGCTGCCCATCTCCTAACTTGCACCAGGTCCCAGTCACCCATCACCCCTGTGCTCGCTGACCGACATTGGCTCCCAGTTAAGCAACGCCTCGATTTCAAAATGCTCATCCTTGTTTTCAAATCCCTCCACGGCCTCGCCTCTCCCTATCTCTGTAATCTCCTTCAGCCCACAACCACCCTGCGCTCCTCTAATTCTACCCTCTTGAGGATCCCTGATTATAATTGCTCAAACCATTGGTGGCCATGCCTTCTGCTGCCTTGGCGCTAAGCTCTGGAATTCCTTGCCTAAACTACCTCTCTTTCCTCCTTTGAGATGCTCCTTAAAACCTACCACTTTGAGCAAGCTTTTGGTCACCTGCCCTAATTTCCCCTAATGTGGCTCAGTGTCAAATTTTTAGTCTTATAACACTCCTGTGAAGCGCTTTGGGACGTTTTATTGCGTTAAAGGCGCTATATAAATACAAGTTGTTGTTGTTGAATGTGCTTCATTGTATTGTGGTTCTGCTCTACTCTAGTCCATGGCTTTCCCAAGGGGCCATGCGTCAGGGCTACAGAGGCTATTCTTGGTCCCAAGCAGCCACTTGGCCAGTCTTCTTGGCACTTCACTTAATGAGGCAGCATCTTTTCAGCAAGGGAAATGGCTAATAACTGAAACATCCACATGTCATTTTCTCATCATGATGTCATGCTAAGCAACACAGTAATGTTTTTTGTGATATAATTGCATGAATAGTTTGTTGACAAAATGTGGTACAACTCATTGAAATTAAGATTTTTTTAAATAAAAAGCAGAAAGTCAAATCACTGTCCACAGATATATTGAAGTGTCCTTGCATATATATAGCACATTTCACATCCTCAGGATGTCCCAATGTGCTTTACAATCAATAAATTACTTTTGACATGAAGTCACTATTGTTATGTCGGCAAATACAGCAGCCAATTTTCTCACAGCAAGGTCCCACAGTTTACTGATGAATGAATGACCAGATACTCTTGTTTTTAGGTGCTGATTGAGGAAGGAATGTTGATCAAGACATCCATTGCTAAAAAATGCAGCACAGTTAACTCTGTTTAACACACGGGTATTTTATGAAGCAAATTCGATGGATAAACATAATTTAATAGGACAGAGTCAGCATGGTTTTATGAAGGGGAAGTCATGTTTGACAAATTTGCTCGAATTCTTTGAGGATGTAACATACAGGGTGGATAAAGGGGAACCAGTGGGTGTAGTGTATTTGGACTTCCAAAAGGCATTTGACAAGGTTCCACACAAAAGATTACTGATCAAGATAAGAAATCACGGGATTGGGGGTAATATACTGGCATGGGTGGAAGATTGGCTATCTAACAGAAAACAAAGAGTTGGGATAAATGGTTCATTCTCGGGCTGGCAATCAGTAACTAGTGGTGTTCCGTAGGGGTCAGTGCTGGGACCCCAACTCTTTACAATCTATATTAACGATTTGGAGGAAGGGACCGAGTGCAATGTATCCAAGTTTGCCGACGATACAAAGATGGGAGGGAAGGCAATGAGTGAGGAGGACATAAAAAACCTGCAAGGGGACATAGACAGGCTAAGTGAGTGGGCAGAGATTTGGCAGATGCAATATAATGTTGGAAAGTGTGAGGTTATGCAATTTGGCAGAAAAAATCAAAGAGCAAGTTATTATCTAAATGGAGAGAAACTGCAAAGTGCTACAGTACAAAGGCATCTGGTGGTCCTGGTGCATGAAACACAAAAGGTTAGTATGCAGGTGCAGCAGGTGACCAGGAAGGTCAATGGAATCTTGGCTTTTATTGCAAGGGGGATGGAGTATAAAAACAGGGAAGTCTTGCTGCAGTTATATAGGGTATTGGTGAGGCCACACCTGGAATACTGCGTGCAGTTTTGGTTTCCATATTTAAGAAAAGATATACTTGCTCTCGAGGCGGTTCAGAGAAGGTTCACTCGGTTGATTCCGGAGATGAGGGGGTTGACGTATGAGGAAAGGTTGAGTAGGTTGGGACTCTACTCATTGGAGTTCAGAAGAATGAGAGGCGATCTTATCGAAACATATAAGATTGTGAGGGGGCTTGATCGGGTGGATGCGGGGAGGATGTTTCCACTGATGGGTGAGACTAGAACTAGGGGGCATAATCTAAGAATAAGGGGCTGCCCTTTCAAAACTGAGATGAGGAGAAACTTCTTCACTCAGAGGGTAGTAAATCTATGGCATTTGCTACCCCAGAGAGCTGTGGAAGCTGCAACATTAAATAAATTTAAAATGGAGATAGACAGTTTCCTAGCAGATAAGGGAATTAGGGGTTACGGGGAGAGGGCAGGGAAGTGGACGTGAGTCTAGATTCGGATCAGCCATGATCCTATTGAATGGCGGAGCAGGCCCGAGGGGCCGTATGGCCTACTCCTGCTCCTACTTCTTATGTTCTTATGTTCTTATGGTATCACTGCCCTGATTAAGTTATTTGCAGGTTTTTAAATAAAGATAGAATAGAACACAAATACAAATAAATAGAGGTGATACCATTATTGCATTAGCTATCTGGAAAATGTTGTACAGTGTAGATCACCATACTGTACAAAGATATTATACCCCTTGAGAAAACGCAACATAAGCGAACTAGGATGGTACTCAGTGTCAGGAATCTAAACCATGATGAAACAGTAAAGAAGTTGGCTTGTAAGTTAATTCAAGTTTAATTGTTTGCATTGACAAAGGTTTCGAGATCATTTAAAAATTAAGAGTAAATAAGGAATTGAGGCAGGGTTATTTCACACAAAGGGTAATGGATGTATGAAATATATCACCAGGAGAATTACCACACAAATGTTTGACAGAAACTGAATAAGTTACTAGATAAAGTGCTGTTAGAGGGGTGTAGTGATTGAAATATAAGTGTTGAGTTGATGACTTTGTTAAAATAGCCCGCACAGTAATTTGATACAAATGTGAGTATAAAATACAGCATCACAAGGCAATTGAAAGACAGCAGCAAACAAACCTTCCAACCTAACAACATCAAGTCAACTTGTATTTATAGCGCACCTTTAACATAGTAAAACGTCCCAAGGCGCTTCACAGGTGTGTTATAAAATAAAATTTGACACTAAGCCAGATAAGGAGAAATTAGGGCCGATGACCAAAAGCTTGGTAAAAGAGGTAGGTTTTAAGGAGTATCTTAAAGGAGGAGAGAGAGAAGGAGAGGTTTAGGGAGGGAATTCCAGAGCTATGGGCCTAGGCAACAGAAGGCATGGCCACCAATGGTGGAGCGATTAAAATCAGGGATGCTCAAGAGGGTAGAATTAGAGGAGTGCAGATATCTCAGGGGGTTGTGGGGCTGGAGGAGATTACAGAGATAGGGAGGGGCGAGGCTATGGATGGATTTGAAATCAAGGATGAGAATTTTGAAATCGAGGCATTGCTTAAGCAGGAGCCAATGTAGGTCAGCGAGCGGAGGGGAGATGGGTAAACGGGACTTGGTACGAGTTAAGACATGGGTAGCTGAGTTTTGGATGACCTCAAGTTTACGTAGAACGTTGGAGGCCAGCCAGAAGTGCGATGGAGTAATCAAGTCTAGAGGTAACAAAGGGAGGGGTGGAGTCAGGCGATGTTACGGAGGAGGAAATAGCTGGTCTTAGTTATGGCGCGGCTATGTGGTCGGAAACTCATTTCGGGGTCAAATATGAAATCAAGGATGTGAACCATCTGGTTCAGCCTCAGACAGCTGCTAGGGAGAAGGATGGAGTAAGTGGCTAGGGAACGGAGTTTGTGGTGGGGACCGAAGACTATGGGGGTGATTTTAGCTCAGGTGCGGGCTGTTGTCGTGTTATCCGAATTTTGTGTTTCACACACGAATCTAAATGGATGTGGGAGATTGATGCAATTTTAACTCAATTGGCCAATTGATTTCCAATGTGTGGGAAGCCTTTGCAAGGGTTTTTTTCATGACTGAAAGTCCCCTCCGATGACGTCATTATTGCTGCTGCATTTAAGGTCCACAGAAAGCTTTCATTCTTCTGCAGGCTTCCAAGCTTCCTCCATTTGGTGTCTGAGGGACCTGCAGGAGAGATGACAAGCGGGAGGGCAAGAGCAGCTCCTCGCTTTGAAGGGGCACACTTCAGGCATTGGTGGATGGGGCTCGGGCCAACAGGGAGGTCCTGTTCCCTTCATCAGGGAAGAAGAGGCCTCCCACTCAGACCAAGGCTGTGTGGATGCAGGTGGCTGAGGAGATCAATTCCTTGGGAGTCACCCGCAGAACCAGGACACAGTGCAGGAAAAGATTTCATGACCTTCAGCGCACTGGAAAAGTGAGTATGAATTTCCCATCACCCTCAAGCTGATCCCCATTGCCTTTCCTCACCAACGCTCAGCTTCAGCAATCTCTTCCTCCACATCCCACTTGACACTGACATCTATGCACCCTTACCCATTCCCTCTCTCTCTATGCTCACATTCACATAACTATTCCACCATGCAGCCATCACACTCCCTCTCACTCTGATGCTTTGAACACAACTGACAACACACAGGGAGGACCCTTGGTCTTGCAACCTCACTCCATCTTTGTCTCCTTCTAAGTATCTATGCTATGCAATCTCTACACTCACTCCTTCATTCTCACTCAACCTCCACTTGTCTCCCTCATTGCAGGAAAAGAGAGCTCACAACAAAAGAGAGCGAGCCAGGACAGGAGGAGGGCCACCCTCAATAGCCCACCTGACCCCCTGGGAGGAGGCCGTCCTGGAAATAATTGGTTTTGAGGATGATTTGCGCATGGGGGATGGACAGACGGGTGCAACACAGCAAGCTGGTGACAGAAAAGTATCCCATCTCGCTCTTTGACATTGCATGAGTCGCAGATAATGATTGTCAAGCTGTGACAGATGGACTTATGAGCATCTTCAAAAAGCTATGTGCATGTAGCCTTGGCATCACACCTGTAACTCTTTCCTTTACTCCCTCACAGGACCATCACAAGCATCCGTCCCCCCTAGCCAGGAAGAAGAGGCTGAGCAGCCAGACTCCTCAGAGGAAGCTGCAACCTCTGAGGGCGCAGCGTCAGCAGAATTCTACGCACCCAGCACCAGCGCAGACACTCACACCTCGGTGGGACCTGCGGGACATAGAGTAGTGTTGTCACCTGGTGTATCACAGCTCACAAGTGAGCATCAGCAGATTGTGGAGACAGGGACAGCAGTGGAGAGTCCTAGTTGGAGGGCACAGGACTCTGCCAGCTTGGCTCAGCAGCATGTCGACCCTCTGCCTCTGGGTCCATCCATGAGATCAGAGGTGATGGAACTCCAGACACAGATGCAGGAGTCTCTGGCGGGTTTAGTCTCTAGGGTCGCTGTGAGTGTGGATCGAATGGAGGAGTCAATAGCGAACATGAGCAGAGCCTTTGTAGAGTCATTGGCGCATGAACGCATCAACACGGAAAGGATGGCTACCTCCATGTTAAGGCTGGCTGCCGTGCAGGAGAGGATGGCTACGGTAGAGGAGAGAAGGGCTATGGCCATGGAGGAGCTTAGTCATCAGGTTATGGAAAACATGGTCATTGTTCAGAATAGAATGACATCTCTTGAGGAGCGATGGGCATCTATTCAACAGAGAAACCAGACCTTCATGGAAGTCCTTCTGAGTAGGACTGCCATTACAGATACGGGTCCCCAATGCCCCCCTGATGTGCAGCAAGGTGCTCTCCAGCCACTTGCAGGTGCTGAGGGGGACCTGACCTATGAGAGAGAGGTTGGTGGCAGACCTCAAGGAAGTGGGGGCTCCTCTCCAAGCTCTCACACTTCCATGCCACTGCAGAGCCCTCGGTCAGAGCCCCACCAGAGTCCCCACCCAAGTGAGATAGACGTCTCAACTCCTGCACAGCCGCAGGAGCAGCAGACTGTTGATGAGCCCTCACAGGCTTGCAACCCCAGAGGTCGCCCGCCAAAGGTGTCGAGACAGGAACAGCAGGAAAGTGAGCAAGGGGCCTTCACATCTGCTGAAGCCACAAGGAAAGCACTACGTAGGAGCACGCGTAAGAGGAAAATTCTGCACAAGTAGTCACAAGGGTAGTCACTTGGGTGAAATGTGTTTATTGTAAAAATGCCATCAGTTGGTTCTTGTACATAAAAATTTTGATGGCAACTGTTGCAGTTGTGGCGTGTGTCATTTCGTGAATGGGACTTTCACATTGAGGGCTTAGGATTATTATACTTGTCAGTATGCTGGTCAAATAGGTAGGAATCCACAGGGTCTTGGCCATTGTCGATGCTCAGGTAAGACGCTGCGAAGCAAAAGTGTTTGATTGACTAGGCTAAGCAAATCTGGCCAGGATGAGTGCGTTTCTTGCATCCCGGGCAGCAATGTTCTCGCATACTGCTGCCGCTGGTTGATGGGCCTCTGCAGGATCTTCGTTGTCGCCCTCCTCCTCCCGGAGGATATGAGTGGAGCCCTTGGTCCTCAGTAATCTGCAAGCCACGACGCTGTGCCATGTTGTGAAGTACAGCAAACCACGATGATTCTGGAGACCCTGGCTGTTGAGTACTGTAGGGCTCCACCTGATCTATCCAGGCATCTGAAGCGCATCTTCAGCAAACCGATGGTTTGCTCGATAATGGATCTGGTGGAAATGTGGCTGGAGTTGTAGCGCTCTTCAGCTTCGTTGGCTGGCCTCCTCAATGGTATATGCCTCCGTTGAGGAAGCGCTGAGTGAAGGTGGCGAGAGGGGTTTCCCAGGAGGTCACACTGGAGATGGGTGTGAGGCACCAACCTTCCATAGATGTGGTTTAGCCTTGTAAAAATTGCCCCAGACCTGAGACCACGAAGTCCTGCCACCTGCAAATCATGGCTGATCAAATCTCAACTTTAATGATTTACCTGCAGTTGAAAGTTACCTATGCAATAGTGCTCCCGCCAGGTTTCACATTCGTGATTCCCGCCAGGCGTGTTTTACGTGGGAAAAGGGTTAAAGTTGCAAGGGCCTGTTAAAATAGGATTAAAAAGGCCATTTAGTGGTAATTAAGGGCCTAAAGACCAATCCCGCCTGTTGGATGCGGGACGGAGTTGGGACCATCAGACACGCCTGAGTTAAAATTGCTCGGAGTCGGGAACCAGGCGGCGGGGGGGGGGGGGGTCCCACCAGGGGGGGGTCCCACCCACCGTTTTTTGTGATTTTAGCACCCCGCCTACCTAAAACCCGCCTCACGACCCAATGAAAATCGAGACCTATGGCTTTGGTCTTCCCAATATTTAGTTGGAGGAAATTTCTGCTCATCCAGTCCTGGATGTCGGACAAGCAGTTTGACAATTTAGAGACAGTGGAGAGATTGAGAGAAGTGATGGTGAGGTAGAGCTGGGTGTCGTCAGCGTACATGTGGAAACTGACGCTTTGTTTTCAGATGATGTCACCAAGGTGCAGCATGTAGATGAGAAATAGGAGGGGGCCAAGGATAGATCCTTGGGGTACACCAGATGTAATATTGTGGGAGAGGGAAGAGAAGCCATTCAGGTGATTCTCTGGCTACGATTAGATCGATAAGAATGGAATCAGGCGAGTGCAGTCCAGCTGGACAACGTTGGAGAGGCATTGGAGGAGGATGGAGTAGTCAACCATGTCAAAGGTTGCAGGCAGGTCAAGAAGGACAAGGAGGGGTAGTTTACCTTTGTCACAGTCACATCGGATGTCAATTGTGATTTTGATAAAAGCCTTTTTGGTACCACGGCAGGGTGGGAAACCTGATTGTAGGGATTCAAATATGGAGTTGCAGTAAAGATGGGCACGTATTTGGGAGGCGACAACACATTCAAGGACCTTGGAGAGGGAAGGGAGGTTGGAGGTGGAGCGGTATTTGCAAGGACAGAGGGGTCACGGGTTGTTTTTTTGAGGAGAGTAGTGTTGACGGCAGATTTGAAGGAGAGTCCTTCAGTTCCCACCACAATCTCCGTTCCTGAGCCACCAACTCCATCCCTCTCCATGGCAACTGTCTGAGGATGAACGAGACTATTGGCAACCTTGGTGTCTTATTTGACTCCGATATGAGCTTCCAACACATATCAGCGCCATCATCGCTCAACTCCACCCCTGCCTCAACTCATCTGCTGCTGAAACCCTCATCCATGTCTTTGTTTCCTCTAGACTCTTGGCTGGCCTCCCATATTCTCCCCTCCGTAAACTTGAAGTTGTTCGAAACTCTAATGCCTGAGTCCTAACTCGCACCAAGTTCCGTTTACCCATCACCCCTGTGCTCGCTGACCGACATTGGCTCCTGGTTAAGTAACGCTTGAATTTTAAAATTCTCATCCTTGTTTTCAAATCCCTCCATGGCCTTGCCCCTCCCTATCTCTGTAATCTCCTCCAGCCCAACAACCCTCCAAGATATCTGCGCTCCTCTAATTCTGGCTTTTGTGTATCTCCGATTTTAATCGCTCCACCATTGGAGGCCGTGCTTTCTGCTGCCAAGGCCCTGAGCTCTGGAATTCCCTCCCTAAATAGCTCCTCCTCTCAACCGCTCTTTCCTACCATAAGAAGCTCTTTAAAACCTACCTCTTTGACCAAGCTTTTGGTCATCTGCCCTAATATCTCTTTATGTGGCTCAGTGTCAAATTTTGTTTTATATAACACTTCTGTGTTATATAAAACACTTCTGTGCCTTGGGACATTTTACTACGTTAAAGATGCTATATAAATACAAGTTGTTGTTGTTGTTGAGATGGTAATACATTTAAAATGAATGGGGTAACAGCTCTAATAAATTGATGAACAGAGGAATATGACACGAATGTGTTGAGTGTTCAGCTGCTAATATCACCAACAGTATATTCTACATTTTACACATGGGCCTGGGTAATACTAATGCATACAGACAGACCAGGAGGCACAAAATTCAATTGCTAGTCTATACTGGATTAGCAAATCTCATCCAGGTAGCACTTGGGGAGCACTAGAATTGGCCTCAGTGTCAGGGTTGTAAATTGCTCTCCTTGACTCTTGCTGGGAAGGCTGCATGAGGTAGATGTTGAGATAACAGGGTCAGCCTTGACTATGATGCCCCTTCATAGCCGTACATGTCAGGCCGCTGACAATTGCTATCTAGGGTCACACGTGACAAATGGTCTCTTGGCCAAAGTAACAGAGAGCTGGGCGAGCCCAAGGAGCCTCGGCAAGCTTGAGTCAGCACCTTCAGGAGAGGAGGGGACAAAAAACAGGAACAGAGAGTATGGGTTATTCAGTAGCTAGAAGAAAAAAGCAGAGATGGAACTGGGAAAGTAATTAAGAAAGATTCACAAAGTAGAATGCTGAAATGAAGTAATATTACGTTGCGTTGTGATAGTAAATGAGACTGTTGATCAGGCGATGAAATTAGGTTGAGGCTGGAGTCTGAGATTGAGTTTCTGGAGATTGTGATCTAAGGGTTGGCAGGTGTCCAGGAGCCAGATGGTCAGTCTGATTGCTTTCCTAGTGGCTACGCGGTTAGTTTAGGAGCTAGAATTGGTGCAATGCTGTCTAGCTGTGTGGCGTCACCACCAAGCCAGCTGATGTTGCTTTTACACTTTTGGCTCGGAAACAAGATGTATTTTTAATCAGACGTGTGTAAAGACGAGGTCTGATTCAAATGCCCGCTGGCTGCCTCCTGTGCTGCCACCAGTAACCGTGGCAGACAGGCAGTTTGATGCTTTTTGGCACGCAGCCCACCTGGAAGCGGGATTGGGGGGTTGGGGTGCGAGGAACACTGTATGTAAGTGTTCATCAATGGAGATCAAATAGTTCAGATTTCCATTGTAAAAAGCATGTAGATCGCCATCTGATAATGCTCAGGCTCTGGCTACGCAGCACAGGAGAAATTAGGGAGCATCTGCAGGTCAGGCTGGAGACTAAAGAGAGGCTGATTTGCTTGGAGAGAGAAGCAATTTACTTACTGTGTGACTTAAAACAGACTTTAATCACCCGGTGCCTGCTATAACCATCTAGGTCTGAAATCTGCAGATTATTATTAATTTTAGATGTTTGCACGTTTTGTTTTGAATGTGAACTTTTTTGTGTGTTTATCCCTCCTCCAGCTCCACAGTTAAAGGGGCAGTGTCTTCATGAAAAAGCATTTGGTAGACCTTTCCGTCTTTTCCTACATTACAACAGTGACTACACTTCAAATAGTATTTCATGGTGGTAAAGCGCTTTGGGACATCCGGTGGTCGTGAAACGCTATATAAATGTATGTCTTTCTTTAATCTTTTTTTTGTAAATGTAAAAGATCAAAGGATAATTACAGGCCAGGAAGGCCATTTCGTGCTTCTTAGCTCATCCATCCAGAAAAAGCTCAGCTTGCTCTCTCCTCCATTGTAACGTTCAATTCCTAACCAATCATGTCATTCATATCAAAAAGCACTACCGCATAACTTAGGCATGATGTCATTACAACAAGCCTAGTACAAGAGTCTTCTCACTCATCTCCTTCTCCAAAAATGCAGCTTGCTGATCATTTTGTTTTTAGGAAGATGGTGCTCCTTTAAGAAAAGGAACCATTCATTACAAATGGAGCCAACTGAGACTGTGGCCTCAATATTACCTTCCCCCCCCACGACAGGCAGGAGCGGGTTGGGGGAGGGGTTAAAGAATTAAATATGCGCAATGTGTCCCCAACCCACCGTGCACGCGCCCTCCGCCCTTTTTACGGCGGCGGATATCGGGGTGTCAGAGTGTCCACCATGGAGCAACGGGACTGTGATATCCGAGTGGTAAGGTCGGAAACTGAGAGAAGCGAGATATTAGGAACAAAACCCAACTGTTTATTTACACGGTGTAGCAGAGAAACATATCTCTTACAAGCTGGAGGCAAGGCACATTCTTATTGCATGAGCACAAGATGGAGGATCCACCTCTGAGTCATACCCATAATGCAATGCCACATTACCGTATTAACTGGTGTACCAGGACATTGAATACATGACCCATTACCTTAAATGCTGGTAAATGTGAACCCTTAATATTTGGCTCCATCTGGTGGATAACGTAAACATTACATCCCAGATTACTATAGGGACACTCATTAACACTTAAATCGGGCTCCCTCAGTGCAATTGGGTGCCTGATTTAGAATTCACTGTTGCTGCACGGGTTTCTCAGGGGTCGGGAAACTCGAGAGTGAAAGGAAGGCGGGAGCTGCCGGCTCCACAAGGTAAGTGCCATTTTCAACACTCTTTGTGGGCCAGGAGGAGCAGGAGTGCTTCCCCTGGCACCTCATGGAAGCCTTCGGCCTCCACCCTCCCCAGTTGCAGCCGCTCTCCCCCCTCCCCCCGCCCTGTGCTGTGATCGCTGACCTCCCTCCAGCCCTGATGCCCTCTCTCTCCCTCCTGCCATTATCACGGCCTTCTTCCCCCTCCCGATTGCCAGGTTCCAGCCCCAAGGGTTCCCGGCTGTGGCATCCTGCCACTAGCTTTCATTCCCAGCCACCGGCCAGGCTGTCCATTTCACTGGTGTCCAGGCAGAAAACAGAAAAAACAAACAAACGATAATGAGACCCTGGCGTTAAGTTCGGCAGGACCTCCACTTCTCCAGCCTTATCGGGTTCTTTGGGCGTTTATGGCCCCCTCCACACCCTCTCCCTGCCCCGCACCCTCCCCCTGCCCCGCACCCTCCCCCTCCTCCGCACCCTCCCCCTCCACTGCACCCTCCCCCTCCCATGTATCCTCCCCCGCACCCTCCCCTGACCCGATAAACCCAATTGTCAGCTCAATGATCAGACCAAGTCAAAACTAAACACTGAAAACAAATGTCTTTGTCTCATGCCTGGTATGATTCACCAGGTTAAAGTTCCCTTTCAGTGCACAGGTTCAATTTGTATTTGAATTAGGCTGCTCAGCATGTCCAATTTGCCCACTTAAACTGTACACTGACAATTGGCTTCAGAGCCAAGGCTAGCTTCCCTCAATCAATACTTTAATTATAGGGCATAATGGAACTGCATGCTCCAACTAGAATTTTCCACTCATTTGAATTTCTTTTTCAATTGATTTTTTTATAATAGAAAAACAGAGCAGAGGTAAGAATTCCTCCAGTTTCTATTTATTTGTGAAGATTTCTTTTGTTCAGTATTTCTAGTGAAATTGTAAACATGCACTTTTGGAACACAGGCAGTGACACAGTTGAAGAATATCGAAAACAGCAGTCGGCATGCCTTTAGATGGAAAATATCCCGCTTGACCAATCTCCGTGGTTTCTCTGAGGAAGTGACAGTCAAAGTGTCAGCCGTGGCTCAGTAAGTTGCGCACTCACCTCTGAGTCAGAAGGTTATCAGTTCAAGTCTGACTCCAGACACTTGAGCACAAAATCTAGGCTGAGGGAGTGCTGCACTGTTGTATGTGCTGCCCTTTGGGTGAGATGTTAAATTGCCCTCTCAAGTTGACTTAATAGATCCCATGGCACAATTCTAAAGAAGAGCAGGGAAGCTCACCCTGGTGCTGTGGTCAATATCAGCTGTGGCTCAGTTGGTAGCCCACTTGCCTCTGAGTCAGAAGGTTGTGGGTTCAAGTCCCACTCCAGGGTCCCTACTCCTGCTCCTATCTTCTATGTTTCTATGACTTGAGCACATAAAGCTAGCCTGGCACTCCCAGTGCAGTACTGAGGGAGTGCTGCATGATCGGAGGTGCTGTCTTTTGGATGAGACATTAAACCCGTCTGCGCTCTCAGGTGGACGTAAAAGATCCCATGGTACTATTTCGAAGAAGAGAAGGGGAGTTATCCCCGGTGCCCTGGCCAATATTTATCCCTCTATCAACATAACAAAGCAAATTATCTGGTCATCATCACATTGCTGTTTGTGGGACCTTGCTGTGCACAAATTGGCTGTCGCATTTCCCACATTACAACAGTGACTCCACTTCAAAAAGTACTTAATTGCCTGTAAAACACTTTGCGATATCCGGTGGACGTGAAAGGCACTATATAAATGCAAGTCTTTTTATTATATTTGCCTCAACCAACACCACTAAAACAGATTATCTGGGCCATTAGCACATTGCTGTTTGTGGGATCTTGCTGAGTGCAATTTGGCTGCCATGTGTCACCTACACAGTGACTAGACTTCAAAAGTACTTAATGGGCAGTAAAGTGCTTTTGATTGTGAAAGGTACTATATAAATACAAGTCTTTCTTTTCTTTCAATTAGACTGTGGTGAACCATATGACATTTAAGGTAGAGTTTCCGCTAGGTTGCATTGTCTTTTTCAGCACAATTCACCCAAAATCGGCCAAACCAGCGCTAAAGACCGCAGAATTTTAAGGGAAATCAAGTTTCCACGATCTTTTGCACTGGTTTAAAATACATTGCGCTAGAAGCCAGCCCCACCCACAAAACTGGCCATGTCCCAGGTCAAATTGATCACCATTGGGAGTTTCTGCTAATTGAGCCCATTTGGGAGCCTTCGAGGAGGCTTTTAAAATTAAGCTTTTTTAGGAGCAAGGACACTAATAGGAACGTTTTAAAAGATTTAAAATTTAAGAAAATATTAGTTTACTAAGAATCTGTCTACTGTGCACCAAAAAAACTAATAAATGGTTCTGTATAGTTTTTTAAAGTCATTTTGAGTTATTTAAAGTTAGGTTACTCACGTGGTGGACTAGACATTGATTAAAATGCTTATTTTTTGTGATAAGCCTATTTTCTGCTGTATTAATCAACAGCTTTTAAATAGATCCAGGAATATTTTTTAATGCAAGTAAAATAAACAATTACGTTCTTAAACGCTGCTGATTGCGCTGGTTCAGGAAAGATTTTACATTCAGCTATATACAAATGAGTTTGAGTGGAAACTTGAGAAAAAATTGAATTCAGAAAACAAATGCAATTTGCTCCCGGATTGCCGATTGTGCCCCAAGCGGAAACTATACTCCGCAGGTAAAGTGTATTTAAACTTTCCAAAGTCTTTTGATAAAGTTTCACATGAAATGGCACTAAATTAAGCTCAATGCCACAGTGTCTCAGGATAAAACTTTAATGGATGAGAAATTGACTGATGAGTGGAAAACAACGGCTCCATGTTCGAGGGGTTTAGCATAACGTCCTGGCTTTTGTATTCTGTGCCTCCATTTATAAAGCCCAGGATCCCATGTGCTTTATTAACTGCTTTGTTAACCTGTCCTGCCACCTTCAACGATTTGTGCACAAACACCTCCAGGTCACTGTTTTCTTGCACCCACTTTAAAACTGTACCATTTAGCTAGTATTATCTCTCCTCATTCTTCTTACCTAGGATGTGTATGCATCTCAGCACTTGATTTTTGGTAAGAAAAAAATGGGTAATTTTTGGATGGAGGAGAGCTCTTACATTCAGGAAGAAAACAGTTGAAGTGATTATGCCTATCGGATGAATCCTCTTCATGGCTTTGCCCTAGAAATCAACTATGCAGCCAGCAGCCTGGGCTTTCAAAACAAAGTCACAACTCTTATGGAGTCTAGCTTCTGCACCTCTTATCAGTCTTTGTTTCATTGTGTGGAAAGTTCATGACAATCCATTGCATCGGATACTTCTTCTTAGGCAGTCCCTCGGAACCGAGGATGACTTGCTTCTGCATTAAAAATGAGTTCTCAGGTGACTGATGAGTTCAATGTGGGACCTACAGTCTCTGTCACAGGTGGGGCAGACGGTGGTTGAAGGGGTGGGTGGGTGGGGTGCTTGGGTTGACGTGCGCTCCTTGCTCTGCTTGCATTTGGCTTCCACTTGCTCCCGGCGAAGAGACTCGAGGTGTTCAACGCCTTCCCGGATACTTCTCCTCCACTTTGTGCGGTCTTGGACCAGGGATTCCCAGGTGTCGGCGGGGATGTTGCAATTTTTCAAGGAGGCTTTGAGGGTGTCCTTGAAGCGTTTCCTCTGCCCACCTGGGGCTCTCTTGCCATATCGGAGCTCCGAGTAGAGCGCTTGTTTTGGGAGTCTTGTATCGGGCATGCGGACGATGTGACCCATCCATCGGAGCTGATCGAGTGTGGTCAAAGCTTCGATGCTGGGGATGTTGGCCTGAGCGAGAACACTGATGTTGGTGCGCCTATCCTGCCAATGGATTTGCAGAGCAGTAGTGATACCCGCCCTCCTGTATGCCTCAGAGACATGGACCATGTACAGCAGGCAGCTCAAAGCACTGGAGAGGTACCACCAACGCTGCCTCCGCATTGGATACAAGGTGTTGCAGATACTCGATTCACTTAATATCTCCGTGGAATGCAGAACTGTGATCTTATGGCTGATGGAGATCTTTGGGTAGCAGAAAGGGAAAGTTAATGAAGCTGGCTTGTTTTCTTTGCAAAAGATCAAACTCCCAGTGACATAGTTGAAGATTTTGAGATTATGGAGCAGACTGACAAAGCTGATCCAGGTGGATTATTGACTCCATTGAACCATTCAGTGTGAAAAGGGATGATAGGTGGAACTTTTCACACAAGGGCAATAGTGTTGTACCAGGTAGGTATGTGGATTGGAAACTCTACCAGACAATGGGCTTGTTAGGCCTAATAGTCTTTTCCTGTTCCTAAACAATTCTTATTTATCTAAACCCTTTTGAACAAAAAAATGCTGCATTTCCATAGCTCAGTTCTAGCTTATGCAGCATCATAAAGAAAAAAATTGCATTCTCCTTGCAAAATCCTTAATGATAATTCATTGTAAAAAAAAGAAGACAAATACCTGCCTTCACCAGCTGTCTCTTTGCCACTTGATTAGAGCCAATCTGTTCACCGCCTTCTGCTGTGCAACCTTAACTCATATTGGGTCCATGCAAAGCTTCATATCAAGCTTTCGTTTGAGATTCCTTTTGACCTCCAATGTAGATGTTTATAAAATAACAAAGAAGTTCTCTGATTATCTTTATCAGCTACACTAATTTCAATTCTGCAACACATCTCCACCTTCATGATAGCTAATTACCAGCCTCCGGGCAGAACTATCTCAGTGGGCCTGGTGTCGTCCCCCACAGCTTGTTATTCTTTGCAATCAAGAATGAGGGATGGGAGGAGCAACAGTCTCAGTATGGTCTTGATCGCCTGACATGAATGGATCTATGACTGTCAGCCTAAGTGTAATACCTGGTAGTACATATCTGTTACTTACAAAATTACCAGCAGGTCATTACAAAGTATCGGTATCGTAAACACCCAATACAGTAACCACCATTACTGGGACTGGCAGGGTGAGTGAATAACTGAAATTCAAAATCCACACCCAAATAGAACTTAGGTTATTGCTATGGTGTTTAACTTTAATGTAATTCTGACTAATATAACTTGCTTAGATTGGCCTTGTGCAAATTTGGTTTTGCATTTTTATTCTGAGGAGGTTAAGTTACTTTCTTCATTAGTGCTTGTCCACATGTTAACTGTATATTAAGGACAGTAATTTTGTGCTTTAGTATTAATGGGATAAACACGAAGGTGGCAGTTTTAACCCAACCCGCCCGGCAGAAACCAGGCAGGTGGGCAGTTAAGATTGCCTAGGTAACTCTGTAATCCACCCAGAACCCGCTGACCAGGATTTTCACTGTGCAGATCGGGGTCCGATGATGTCCTTTGATCACAAGGTGCTTATAGATGATGAGGAAAGCCACCCAGAAAGACCCCACAATGTCTCACCCCATTGCTGCATCTGATTGCTTCTTAAATGATTCCAGGGTTTTCATCTGCACTACTCTAGCTGGAAGTCCATTCCACGTATTGATCACTCTATATGAGGAATTTATTAAATCTTTATAAATCACTGGTTAGACCTCAGCTGAAGTGTTGTGTTCAATTCTGGGCACCACACTTTAGGAAGGATGTCAAGGCCTTGGAGAGGATGTAAAGGAGATTTACTAGAATGGTACCAGGAATGAGGGACTTCAGTTATATGGATAGACTGGAGAAGCTGGGGTTGTTCTCCTTAGAGCAGAGAAGGCTAAGAGGAGATTTGATAGAGGTATTTAAAGTCATGAAGGGTTTAGATAGAGTAAGTAAAGAGAAACTGTTTCCAATGGCTGAAGGGTCGATAACCAGAGGGCACAGGTTTAGGGTGATTGGCAAAAGAACCAGAGGTGACATGAGGAAAACATTTTTACGCAACGAGTGGTTAGGATTTGGAATGCACTGCCTGATAGGGTGGTGGGTACAGAGTCAATAGTGGCCTTCAAAAGGGAATTGGATAAATATTTGAAGGCGAAAAAATTGCAGGGATATGGGGAAAGAGCGGGGGAGTGGGACTAACTGGATTGCTCTTTGAAAGAGCCAGTGCAGACTCGATGGGTGGAATGGCCTCCTTCTGTGCTGCACTACTCTGTGATTCTATTGCATCCCTGATATCAGGATGAATTTTGAAGAGCCTTGACAATGACAAGCTATTAACTTGTGTGTCAGCTGTGGTTCAGTGGTCAAAAGGTTGTGGGTTCAAGTCCCACTCCAGAGACATGAGCACATAATCTAGGCTGACATTCCAGTACAATACTGAAGGAGTGCTACACTATCGGAGGAGCTGCCTTGCAGATGAAACATTAAACCGAGGCCCCATCTACCCTCTCAGGTACACGTAAAAGATTCCATGGCAGTATTTCGATGAAGAGCAGGGGAGTTCTCCCCAGTGTCCTGGACGTATTTATCCTTAACCAACATTGCTGAAACAGATTATCTGGTCATTATCACATTGATGTCTATGGGAGCTTGCTGTGCACAAACTGGCTGCCGTGTTTCCGACATTACAACAGTGACTGCACTTCATTAGCTGTAAAGCACTTTCTGGCATCCTGAGGTCGTGAAAGATGTTATATAAATGCAAGTCTTTATTTACAACAACAACTTGTATTTTTATAGCGCCTTTAACGTAGTAAAACGTCCCAAGGCGCTGCACAGAAGTATGTTAAGACAAAAAATTTGACACCAATCCACATAAGGATAAATTAGGGCAAGTGACCAAAAGCTTGGTCAAAGAGGTAGGTTTTAAGGAGCACCTTTAAGGAGGAAGTGAGGTAGTGAGGCGAACAGGTTTAGTCAGGGAATTCCAGAGCTTAAGGCCTAGGCAACAGAAGGCACGGCCACCAATGGTTGAGCAATTATAGCCCTGGAAGGATCCAGAGGCAAAAAAGTTGAGGGCGGTGGTGACTTTGACAGCCATTGGTAACACGTGGCCACCAGGCCCAGCAGGGAGCAGGTCTTCTTCTAGGAGGCTGCAGATGTCTGCCACTACCTGATGCGACGACCTGAGCCCCCTGACACACTGCTGTTCAGACGTGTCAAGGAAACTCAGCCTCTGCCTGTACACCCTGTTTTGCGTGTAGTGCCTCCTGCGAGCTGCACCCCTCTCTGCTGCTCCCCTCTCTGGTGCTCCCCTCTCTGGTGCTGCTCTCTCTAGTGTACAGCTATTGGTCTGTGACCTGCAGGCTGCTGGTGTTGGTGCTGCTGCTGGTCATGTTGCTCCTCATCTGAGGTCCAATCTAAGGCAGCATTAGCGGCACCCATCCTGATCAGAGCTCCAAAGTGTAGAAAGTAACCTCTACAATTGTAAAAAGGTAACCTCACAAAAAAAGTACTGTGAACAAACCCTTTCCCACTAGCAGGCAAGAAAGCGGCTGTGAGTACTGAGTATTTGTTGCCATATTTCCCTGAGATTATTTCAGCCTGCTCAATTGCCGCTGTGTACTGGCCTTGCCTTCACTGGCGAGTTTCAGGAAGCCTGGGAAACCCGTGGATCCAAAGTTAAACGCAAAAGTGCGTTGAGAAATTGCTCGAATTGAGCGATTAACATATGTTGATTGCCAACCTGCCTCTCCCGGGGGTGGTTGAGCGAATGCAGCCAAATGAACTGGAGTGAAACCCGGAAGTCGGTGGGTTGGAACCGGCTTCCTGACACGCTGTCAATTTCCCCAGTTTTTATCCCACGCCCAAACCCACGCACTCCTCCAGGTCAAAATTCACCCCAGGAATTCAGAAGACATAACTATAATAAGTGCCATCTAGTGGACAGATTTAGCAAGTGCACTACATCACAGAGATTGTGTTCTCCATCTGACCAGGCTTACATGAAGTATTTTGGTCAGTGAACAGAATCCAGAAGAATGGTCACCTAACACTCAAGAAAATGGATTTGCTTCAAATGGAGAAATGGCCAATTTCACATATATATAAAAAAGAAAGTCGGAATCAGTGCCATTTTGGGTTTTTTTAATCTGCGAAAAGATAAATTGTTTGATTTTCCTCTGCCCTGCTCCCAACTAGCACGTGAACATGCGTGCTCCCTATTTGCTCCTGAATAGCACTATGCACAAACTTTTTGTATGACTTTTCTGGTGTCTGCACCTGACTGGGCCCGAAGGAGTTACAGCAGCAATATAAAGTGTATGCAGATAAATGTCAGGAGTCTTTGCACACAGATCTCCTCTAATAACATTGGGTGCAGATTAGGGACAGATTGTCCGCTTAAAAACGTGGCCCTACTGACTCCTAGGGGTAATTCTGACTTTGTGTGTGTAAAACGGGTGGAAGAGAATCAGCAGCCCATTTAACATCGCTCCCCATTTTTATTTCCATTGAAGTCAATAATTATTTTGCTACAGAACAAGCCATTTTAATACAGACATATCCTGGTTAAAATCATAGTAAAAATGTCTTGTTTTGTCACAATAATATGCATTGAAGCCTTAGAAGAAAGGTATTGGCTGGTTAGTAACCACTTCTTCAATTACGATCATTTCAGAATAGCAGACTTTGGGAAAGTATCTTGAGGAGGCAACATTCACCAACACTGAACCATCTCTTAATGCTGGCAAAAGTGTAAGGGTTTGGGGGCTTCTTTAAACTGGTTTAAAGTAATTTTCCTGGTCTTGCAGCCTTTCGTCTGCACTCAGACCAATTCCAATAAAACCAATTTTAAAACAGCGGTTCCGAATCGCTACCCCTCCTTTAGTTCTGAGTGGAGGAACTTATAATTATTGATATTAAAACAGACACGTAGTTTGGATGAGAGAAAAAAATCAAGTTTTATTAACTAAATAAACTACAATCAAAAGAATAAACTATACCACACGAACACAGTAATTACATTAAAACTATATAACAGGGGGTTGCAGACGGTGAAAACGAGGGATACAATGACTACAATGTTATTTAAACAATCTTAGCAATTACCCTCAAATCACCACCCCAAACTCCTGCTAGGTTGCCTTGCCGAGGAGTCAGAACACCCTGCTCACCTGTGGTCCAGCGAAGTAAGGGCGAGAGATAGCTTCTCAGCCGCTATCTTTATACCTGGTCAGGCCCCTGCTGTTCTGCCTTGCAAGGGCTGTGTGCAAAATTCCCCACCCAAAGGGTCCAATACACAAGAGAAAGCTGTGATTGGCTAACTCAGAGTGGTTAGACTGGGTTAATGTGTCTTCCGGAGCTCCCTGGGCTGAAACAAAAGGGAAATACAACTGCTCTATTGTCCAGAATGCTAAGTGATTTAGACCCATTCAATTCTTAAACGGTTCCCATTCAAGATACAAAAGTCTCTTCTGCAGTTTAGATGTATCCACTCGATATACAAACAAATGCTAATAGCATTCAATTGCTTTGTAAACAAAGCATTGTCCTTTGTCTTCGGCCATGTGGTGACAGCCATTTTTATCCCTGGAAATGTAAAAGCACATCGCCCAGGGATTCTTTAATTTAAAAAATTGATCTTCAGAACTGTAAATTATTGCGAATTCTTACAAAAGGATGTGGGGAATTCATATCCAGCTGATTAACCTTCACTGACAATCAAGCAGACACCATTTTCCAGATGGCAAGGATTTTCTTAATTTTTTTAATATTAATTCCTGGGATGTGGGCATTGCTGGCAAGGCCAGCATTTATTGCCCATCCCTAATTGCCCCAAGAAGGTGGTGGGGGGTGCCTTCTTGAACCGCTGCAGTCTGTGTGGTGAAGGTACTCCCACAGTGCTGTAGGGAGGGAGTTCCAGCAACAATTTAGACACAGAGCTGGAGGTCCTTATAGCCACAGCACGAGCTGCATATAATTCCAGTTTGGAACTAATATACTGTAAAAGTCCATCATTTGTTAGTTGCACACATGGGGGCATTACATTGTTCACACTGGTGCATAAGTCACATTCAAATTTGCAGCTCATAAAAACCTGTATGGGTGTGAGACATATGCATTGCATTTTATGGTACACTATATGAAAAAGATTATAAATGACCTCATGCAGCTTAAAGCGTGAGTGTAGCAGGATTACTGAGATTCAGGTTGACGATGAAGGGGGCAGGTGGTATGTGGGGGAAACAAAACAAATTGAAGGAAACATTGTTCTATTTTATGTTGGAATGACTTAAAGTCAAAACATGTTTGAAGGCAGCGATACATTTGATAAAGTTGCATCCTGCTATTCATCGAGCCCTGTACATATTATGATACAAAGTTAATCCAGGCAAATTGCTCATTACGCTTAAGGGTTCAAACACCAGAGGACAGAAGCTAAAAATTAGGGAGTTTTAGTAAGAAAGAAAGTCAGGTATAATATTTTTACATAGCGGCTGTTAGAGTTGTGGAATAAGTTACTGGGGCACATCATTGAAATGACCAATTCAAAGGACCATTAGTAGCATTTCTGGAGAGAGAAGGGTTTGAGGTATAAATTGAGAGGGCGAGTGGTTGGGGTTCAGATCACTGATAAAGGAAAAACCTCAACCAGTTTTTTCTTGTAACTAAAATTTCTTATGCATTTGATAAATCGTCTTTGTAAACAATTGACACTTTTTGACATTTTATGTGCACTAAGCTTCGCTTTCTATTTTTAATGGCCCAGATTTTGTGGTTGTAATGATAGTGAAACTGTCAGCGTTCACTGTCATTACTCTGTGAGACTGACAGCAACTTCTGGCGTCTACACATGCACAGTTAAATGCGGAAATCCAGAAGTTGCTGTCAGTGATTCCCAGTTCCTCCGCTGTTGAAGTCCTCGCAGATGGCAACCTTTAGAAATCACTTGAACTGACATGAACTTCCCCTCTTACATTGTAACATCGCTGTTAAAAAACCTCAAAAAAGTAAAGCTTTTAAATGAGGTGTAGCTAGGTTTTTAATGGCATATTAAGTCATAATTACTGCTGAACAACCTCTCTGGCCCTGAAAAACTCATTTTATATTTGTGGAATGTTACATTTTTCCATTATGATAAAAATTCCATGGTTTTTAATATCATGGTTTTTTTTTAAAAAGGTTTGTTTCTGATATTTCAGCTTCTACCTTAATCCCATGTGTATGACCCAATCTTTATTTCACTCTCTATAAAATTTATAAAAATTGAAGGATAATCAGTGAATTTTACTTCCTGGTTTGCTGTCTGTGAGAATTCTTCAATGTGATTGTCTGCTAAGAAAGCTTGATGACATCACTGTTGCTAGACATTGGAGATCCCCTAGAGTTGGCACCAGAATCAAATTAATGTTGGGAAAGGTGAAATGCATGCTACAGAGATTGCTAGATCTTTGTGGGTAGCTTTCTTCCAGGTCAGCAGCTAGCCAAATCTGGGCCAATGATGCTAAGAGAATTAAACATTAAAATATTTTATTTGGTGCTGTCAACTGATGGTGGAATTGTGCCTGGGATAAGATAGAGATGAATGTTTTACGGGTTTTGCATGCATTCTTCAGAGCAGCATGACTCAGAGGAGTTGGAAGTGTTTGGTAGTAGATCTGTCAATCTCCACAAGTTAGCATGTAATTGGATTACTGTGTGCAATTTTCACATGAGCTGAGTGTGACTGGGAAAGATGCATGCAGTCATGGCAATGCCACAGCACTGAATTAAAACTCAGCAACCAAACAAATCATTTGGCCACACTTAATTACAAAGCTATCACTTTAAAGATTCGATACAGGTGCAAAATGAGGATCGGAGCTCACTGATTTATTTTCTGGATTTGCCTTGTTCCTTTGTCACAGTTCTGAAATGCTGGGGAAACCAATTCTGGTTTTTTTTCTAAGGACGCAACATTCTTGTTTTCATTACTACCAATTAAAAAAAAATCACATTCTAAATTTGTTAAATACAATATCATGCAATAATAATCTTCAAGTGCAATGGCAGTTGATATGTTAAACATGACTTTAAAAGACACTCTTGATATACACCCAAATTGGGCTTGGACAAAGACCCCTTATGAATTGGACACACTGCTTAAAGTCATTTAGCTTTGGGACCTTTTACAGTCATCAGTGAAAGGAGACATTTATCCAGGCTGGGTTTAAGAACTTCAAATGTAGAACAAGAAAAGGTCATTTGACCAAGCCAACAACTTATAGAAATAGGAAAAAAAATCTAATGGGATCATCGAGCCATTCTTATTTGATTGATCACAACCTCACATATTACCATATCCCTCGATCTTTTCTCTCTCCAGAAATCAATTGCACTGTTTGCCTCTTGGGCCCATTTGTACTATTCTCTTCAATCTCCTTCCCTGGTAATTTATGGCACAAGTCTCTAGCCCTTTGTGTAAAAAGTTCTTCTTGGCTTTCCTTCTACTCCTAATTTCCTATTTATTTATATGTGTCCCCTGATATTTGGAGCCTTTACAATAGTGGACGATTTATCTGGATAGACCTTGTCACTCCACTTCATAATCTTAAGCACTTCTGTGAGGTCACCTCAAAGCCTCCTTTCACGATAACTAAGGTAGCTGGGTTCCAATGTTCCTATGATCACTAATCTTAGAGGAAAAGTAAAGTGTGGTAAAAGTGTAACCGCTAATTTGCCCATGTTTAGCACTGTTTTAAGCATTCCTCCCTCTCCAAAGAGGAATTTAAAAACCTACTGAAAATAGAAGGAACAGGCTAATTTAACTTGTGTAAGATCGTTAATGATGCAATATTTTTCAGTTGTCACATTGAAAAGTGAGTATTTTTCACTTCAGGTGAGATGTGCTGTTAGTGAGCTGAAGGGGAAGATTTTGATCACATCGGTGGTCGACTGGCTGCTCTTGTACAACACTGTCGATGGTGATGGGCATTTGCTCGCAATCTGATTTGTGTGAGTGTATAACTGTGGGTATCTTTGAGGGTTTGGAATCTCTCCAGCATTGAATCATAGAAATTGCAACATAGAGAGAGACCATTTGGTCCATCACTTCTTTGCTGGTGCTAGGTCTTAACTGAAATTGCCTACTGTAATCCCACATTTCTGTTCTTCCCTAGGGTTCCCTTGAACCATCCTGTTGTCCATAGCTATATCCCAAGTGAGTGGAAGTGGGCCATGACTGCATCTTGGAGTTTGGACTCCAAAAACTCCATAACATCAGTGAGAGCATTCATAAGAGATGCTCCTATTGTGTCTATGTCCTGGGCAACTGGGGTCTTCACTACAGAGGCATTTGGTGTTGTCACATGCTCAATGACAGTGCAAAGAAGCATTAACCCATCATAACCATGCTGTCTTCCAATGTCATGTATGTGGAGGCAAGTGACTGTTAAACACTAACCCCATCTTCTAACAGTCTCCATTTGAAAAAGACAACTAAGGTGGTATTTGTATACAACTAATAGGGGCACTCTACATATGGATCCAACCCAACTGAGTTCTACAACACAAGACGACAAAGTCTATGGTCTTTAGTTATCTGTCTTGGCTGGGTGGCTATTTTCATTTATTCAGTTCAATACACTCTCTTTTTTCCTGCTGTAGGCAAGGTGCTATACCCCAGCTGGCCACATCTCCACAGAAAGGAAGTTAAATCATAGTATCTCACCTCCTAGTGCCTGACTCAGTGAGGCAATAGCAGATGCCTAGCAGCAGATCAAAAAGAAAGAAAGAAAGGAAGAATTGAATTTATATAGCACCGTTTATGACCTCAGGACATCCCAAAGCCAATGAAGTACTTTTGAAGTGTAGGCACTGTTGTAAATGTAGGAAATGCTGCAGCCAATTTGTGCACAGCAAGCTCCCACAAACAGCAGTGTGACAATGGCCAGATAATCTGCTTTTAGTGACAACAACAGAAAGTGCTGGCAACACTCAGCAGGTCAGGCAGCATCGAGGAGAGGAGAAACAGAGTCGACGTTTCGGGTCGACCCCTTCGTCAGTTTCTCCTCTCCTCGATGCTGCCTGACCTGCTGAGTGTTTCCAGCACTTTCTGTTGTTATTTCAGATTTCCAGCGTCTGCAGTATTTTGCTACTGCTTTTAGTGATGTTGTCTGAGGGATAAATATTGGTCAGGACACAGGGGAGAACTCCCCTGCTCTTCTTCAAAATAGTGCCATGGGATCTTTTACATCCACCTGAGAGAGCAGATGGGGCCTCGGTTTAATGTCTCAAAGACGGCACCCCCGACAGTGCAGCACTGGAGTGTCAGCTTTGATTTTCGTGCTCAAGTCTCTGGAGTGGGAGTTGAATCCTCAACCTTCTGACGCAGAGGCGAGGGTGCTACCAACTGAGCCACTCACCTATCCACCCTCGCAGCCTTATACATGTGTGGCTTGGAGAAACTAGGATCACTGGTGAACTCCTCGTCCAGTGGGTAAACTGTAAATGCTTAGACTAGCATGAGGAGAAACACCTATAATCTCTAAGGTTACCTCAGCTTAGTGTCAGCTTGGCTCAGTTTGCTAACACTCTTGGCTGTAAGTCAGCCAGTTGTGGGTTCAAGCCCTATTGCCTAGTTTAGGCTTACACAGTCCTGAGGGAGGGAGTGCTGCATTGTCTTTTGGATGGGACGGTAAACTGAGCCCCGGCTCTTTTATGTCCACCCGAAGGTCTATAAAATAATTAAATAATTAAAGGCTGGCTAACGTCCCTATTGAGAGATTATTCCAGTTTAACAGATTGGGGAGCACTAGGAGACACGAGTTTAAACGATGTAAGAGTAGGAATAGACTGGACATTAGGTGGTTCTTTTCCCAAAGACTACATTGCCGGCTGGTGTGGTGGTTGCTGACTCTGCTTTCAAGAGGGAGCTGGACCGGTTCCTGACTGGGGCCGAGATCGCATCATGTAGAAGGCAAGTGTCTTTATAGATCACACTTGGTCCGTGTGATCTCCTGGACTGGTTTCGATTGCCTGAGGGAGGTCAGAGAGGTGTTTTCCAGAGTATTTATTCCCTTACTGACCCTGGGTTTTTCTCTGCTTTTTTGCTTCTCCCAGCAGATTACCGCTGTTGTACTGTAGTTTTAGCTATTCCAAAATGATATAATGTTATTTTAAAACAAGTAGAACTCTATGTAACACTCTCTGGAACTAAACCCATGAGGAACATTTTGTACAGATTAAATGTGGGTGCAATTAGAATAATGATCATACCTGTTAATGTTGCATCATTAAATATTAAGTTGCCACATGGAGACAAACTTAGAATACTCTAATTAAGTAAATACTGTTTCCATAGACATGGGCCCCAATATTTATGGGGAGGGGAGGGGGCGGGGAGGGGAGTGTGTGGGGGAGGTGAGGGTGCGAGAGGGGGGAGGGGGCAGGGGAGGGGAGGGTGCGAGGGGGTGGAGGGTGCAAGGGAGTGTGCGGGGGAGGGGAGGGTGCAAGGGAGTGTGCGGGGGAGGGGAGGGTGCGAGGGAGGGGATGGTGTGGGAGGGTGCGAGGGAAGGGAGGGTGCTGGAGAAGGAGAGGAGGTTGCAGGGGAGGGGAGGGTGTGAGGGAGGGGATGGTGGGGGAGGGTGCAAGGGAGGGTGCGAGGGAGGGGTGTGTGCGGGGGAGGGGTGTGTGCAGGGGAGGGGAGGGTGCGAGGGAGGGGAGGGTGCGAGGGAGGGGAGGGTGCGAAGGAGCGGAGAGTGCGAGGGTGGGGAGGGTGTGAGGGAGGAGAGGGTGCGAGGGAGGGGAGGGTGCGGGAGAGGGGTGTGTGCGGGGGAGGGGAGGGTGCGGGGGAGGGGAGGGTGCGTGGAGGGTACGAGGGAGGGTATGGTGTGGGAGGGTGCGAGGGAGGGGTGGTGTGGGAGGGGGTGGGTGCGAGGGAGGGGAGGGTGCTGGAGAGGGAGAGGAGGTTGCGGGGGTGGGGAGGTTGCAGGGGAGGGGTGGGTGCAGGGGTGGGGGAGGGGAGTGTGCCGGGAGGGGAGGGTGCGAGGGAGGGGCGGGTGAGGGGGGGGAGGGTGCGAGGGAGGGGCGGGTGTGGGAGGGAGCGAGGGAGGGGATGGTGTGGGAGGGTGCGTGGAAGTGGATGGTGTTGGGGGGGAGGTTGTGAGGGAGTGGATGGTGTGAGGGGGAGGGTGCGAGGAAGTGGATGGTGAGGGGGAGAGGGTGTGAGGAAGGGGATGGTGTGGGGGGGAGGGTGCGAGGAAGGGGATGGTGTGGGAGGGGGAAGGGTGCGAGGGAGTGGATGGTGTGGGGGGGCAAGGTGTGAGGGAGGGGAGGGTGTGAGGGAGGGGATGGTGTGGGAGGGGGGAGCGTGCGAGGTAGGGGAGGGTGCTGGAGAGGGAGAGGAGGTTGCAGGGGTTGATGCGGGGGAGGGGCGGTTGCAGAGGTGGGGGAGGGGTGGTGCGGGGAGGGGAGGGTGAGGGGGAGGGTGTGGGAGCGGGGAGGGTGCGAGGGAGTGGAGGGGGGTGGGTGCGAGGGAGGGGAGGGTGTGGAAGGGGGAGGCTGCAAGGGAGGGGAAGGTGTGGGGGGGAGGGGGAAGGGTGCGAGGGAGGGGGATGTGGGGGGGAGGGTGCAAGGGAGGGGAGGGTGTGGGAGGGGGATGGTGCAAAGAAGGGGAGGCTGCAGGGGATGTTGCGAGGGAGGGGAGGGAGGAAGAGGGTGCAGGGGAGGGGAGGGTGCGGGGGAGGAGAGGGTGCGAGGGAGAGGAGTGTGTGGGAGGGAGAAGTTGCGAGGGAGGGGAGGATGTGGGAGGGGGAGGGTGCAAGGGAGGGGAGGGTGCGAGGGAGGGGAGGGTGTGGGAGGGGAGGGTGTGGGAGGGGGGTGGGTGTGAGGGAGGAGAGGGTGCAGGAGGGGAGGGCATGAGGGAGTGGATGGTGTGGGTGGGAGTAGGGTGCGAGGGAGGGGAGGGTGTGGGAGGAGGGTGCGAGGGAGGGGAGGGTGTGGGAGGGAGGAGGGTGCGAGGGAGGGGATGGTGTGGGAGGGTGCGAGGGAGGCGATGGTGTGGAAGCGGGGAGGGTGCAAGGGAGGGGATGGTGTGGGAGGGAGGAGGGTGCGAGTGAGGGGATGGTATGGGAGGGTGTGAGGGAGGCGATGGTGTGGAAGCGGGGAGGGTGCGAGGGCGGGAATGGTGTGGGAGGGGGAGGGTGCGAGGGGGGATAGTGGGGGAGGGTGAGGGTGCGAGGGAGGGAATGGTGTAGGAGGGAGGCTGCGAGGGAGGGGATGGTGTGGGAAGGGGGATGGTGTGGAAGGGGGAGGGTGCGAGGGTGGGGATGGTGTGGAAGGGGGGAGGGTGCGAGGGTGGGGATGGTGTGGAAGGGGGGAGGGTGCTGTTATGTATTATGTGTTCTCCTCCCACCTGCGGTGGCGCTGTCACAGCAGATAAATGGTCGGGTTTGTTCTCTTGGTTGGGTTTGTACTCTTTTGTTCTGTATTTTTTCTGGAACTTTCCGTTTGAATAAAGAAACAGCATGTTTGTAATCTCAGGGTTCTGAGCACTAATTGTGTTTAAGTGCAACGGCACAGGTACAGACACAACAAAGTGGCGACGAGGATCGGATGAATCTGCATTGTGGGAACTTTCTTGTTTTCGACTACAGAACACTCGCAACCGAGATTGCAGCATTACATTAACGTTATGGGTGCAGTGAGTAAACAGAAATTAAAATTTGAAACGTGAGATGGCTGCTATATTCGGAAATATCAGTGATTTTGATGAAAATGTTGAGCAATGGAGCGCTTATATGGAACGTTTTGACTATTTTGTTTTGGCGAATGCGGTGGCAAATGATAAAGTCGTGCACTTTTTTAGAGTATAATGGGAGCAAAGACATTCAATTTACTGCGCAGCCTTGTACAGCCAGTTAAGCCAGGAACTAAAACATATAAACAACTAGTGGAAATTCTTGGAGCACATTTTTCACCGAAACCTCTGATTATTGCTGAGAGATTTAGATTTCACAAACGGAATCAAGAGGAGGGGGAAACAGTGACTATGTTTGTTGCTGCTTTGAAAAGGTTGTCCGAACACTGCGAGTTCAAGGAGGTGCTGAATGATACCATTAGAGACAGACTTGTGTGTGGTCTGCAAAGTGCAGCCACATAGAAGCGCCTTCTTACTGAGGACAACCTTACTCTTGAAAAGGCCATTGAAGTTAGTGTCTCCATGGAGATGGCAGAAAAGGAGGCTCACCAGTTTAGTTCAACAGGGAGAGTTCACAAGGTGTCGTCTGAGCCTAAAGGTGCGCGGAACGGCACATGTTACCGTTGTGGAAAAACGGGCCATCACGCTAATGACTGCTGGTGTACGGAGCTGGAATGCCGAAACTGTGGCAAAAAGGGTCACATTGAATGTGCCTGTAGAGGTAAAAAAAGAACAGACAGAGCTGGGAATCATGAAAACAAAATGTCTGTATTTGGACAAGAGAAGAAAAAGTGTTCATTCAGTGCAGCATGATAGAACAAGCAAAACAGAGGGGAGCGACACCTCTGAGGAGGAAGAGGTGCACATACTGACGGTTGCAGGTGGTCCAAATGTCTACTGGGTGTCACCACTGGTGGAGGGACAATCAGTGCGGATGGAGGTGGACACAGGCGCGGCTGTGTCCCTTGTTTCAGACACTGTCTAAAACAAAATGCTAAAGCATCTTACCCTTCAGCCAACAAACATTGTGCTAAAGACGTATACCGGCGAACCTGTGGCCATGAGAGGCGCCATTGAGGTGACAGTTAAATTGAATGGACAGACTGCAAAACTGCCACTATATGTGGTAAAGGGAAATTGCCCATCTCTACTGGGACGTGCGTGGCTTGAGAAAATCACGCTGGACTGGCCTGCAGTCCGCATGATGTCAAAAGGGGAGTCAGGTCTGACTGCAGTTTTAAACAAACATGCAGAACTCTTCAATGGTGAACTTGGGAGCATGAAAAAGATTAGCGTGAGACTGAACATTAAACCTGACAGCAAGCTGAAGTTTCACAAAGCCCGACCTGTACCCAATGCAATTAGGCCAAAAGTTGAGGCTAACTTGGAGGCCTTAGTCGAGAAGGGAGTCCTGGAGCCTGTGAGCGTGAGCAAATGGGCCACACCCATTGTTCCTGTCCTGAAAAAGGATGGATCTATTCGAATCTGCGGTGATTTTAAAGTGACTATTAACCCGGTGCTGTCTGCGGAACAGTACCCTCTTCCCCTTATTGGTGATCTCTTTACAGGCCTGGCCGGAGGGCAAAAGTTCAGTAAAATAGACTTATGCCAGGCTTATCTACAAATGCATGTTGATGACAAATCAAAGGAGTTGCTGACAATTGTGACACACAAGGGGCTATACAGGTATTGCCGCCTTCCATTTGGAATTACTTCGGCCCCTGCTCTATTCCAAACGGCAATGGATCAGATTTTGAGTGGACTGCCAGGAGTCCAGTGCTACCTGGATAACATCCTTGTCACTGGGACAAATGAAGAGGTTCATCTTCGGAACTTGGATGTGACACTACAGTGACTGAAAACGTACGGACTCAGAATTCGTAAGGACAAATGTGAATTCTTTCAGTCTTCAGTTGAGTACCTGGGGCATGTGATTGACGCTACCGGCCTGCACAAGGCGCCATCAAAGGTCAAGGCGATCGTGGAGGCCCCAGCACCCCAGAATGTGAGCCAGTTACGTTCATTCCTGGGGCTACTTAACTACTATGGAAAGTTTATTCCAGACTTAGCAACATTGCTGAAGCCATTACATCAGTTGCTATGTCAAGGCAAAACATGGAAATGGACTGAACTGTGCAATGAAGCTTTCGCCCAAGCAAAGAAAGCATTGCTGAAGTCGGAGGTCCTGACACACTTTGACCCAAAGCTACCCATGCAGCTAGCATGTGATGCATCACCACATGGGGTGGGAGCAGTCATATCCCACATCATGCCTTCTGGTGAAGAGAAACCTATCGCCTTTGCATCACGCACTTTGAACAAGGCCGAGAGTAACTATGCACAGATTGAGCGTGAGGCCTTGGGAATCGTTTTTGGAATTCGAAAATTTCATCAGTACCTGTTTGGGAGAAGGTTCACACCCCTGACGGACCACCGTCCATTGACTTCAATCTTCGGGCCCCACACCAGAATTCTGTCTCTTGCTGCAAGCAGGATGCAAAGGTGGGCTTTACTGTTGTCGGGACACACATATGACATCAAATACCGCAAATCAGATTTGCACGGCAACGCAGACGGTCTCTCGAGGCTGCCCATGCCTGTTACTCCCCCAGAGCCTCGTCAGATAGACATCTTCTACTTCAGACAAGTGGAGGGAGCACCTGTCACTGCAGCTCAGGTGCGAAGGTACACCCGCAACGATCCAGTCCTGTCTGAGGTAATGGACGATGTCATTCGAGGGAGAGCTACAGGAGATTCTCCTAGTTTGAAACCTTACGCTTCAAAAAGAAATGAGCTCTCCGTCCAGGCAGGTTGTCTTCTCTGGGGACGCTGTGTCATCATTCCGCCACCTCTGAGGGAACCTGTACTGCAACAACTTCATACAGGCCACAGTGGGATGGTTCGGATGAAGGAAATTACAAGAACGTACTTCTGGTGGCCAGGTCATGATGGAAATATTGAGGAGAAAGCCAAAACATGTTCCGCGTGTCAAAGGGTCCGGAATTTTCCACAACTGGCAACCCTACACCCCTGGGATTGGCCTGAAGAAGTGTGGCAGCGTGTACATGTGGACTTTGCCGGTCCTTTCGAAGAGAAGATGTTGATGGTGGTTGTGGATGCTCGTAGCAAGTGGCCAGAGGTCGCTGTGATGAGGTCTACCACGGCAGAGAAAACAATTGAGAAACTTGGTGAGATGTTCAGCCGTTATGGCTCACCAGAACAACTCGTAAGTGACAATGGTCCACAATTTGTGTCACAGGAGTTTACAACCTTCCTGCAAGTGAATGGTGTCCAACACATCAGGTCTGTGCCCTACCATCCCTCTACTAACGGCCTGGCAGAAAGGTTCATGCATACTTTGAAGCACGCCTTGAAGGCATCGCAAGGTCAGGGCTCAATCCACCAACGTCTGAACAGCTTCCTGTTGTCCTACAGGAAAGAGCCGCATGCCACAACCAAAACTTCCCCCGCTTCGCTCATGATGAAGAGGCAGTTGCGGACAAGTTTTGACTTACTCAAACCTCCAAGGGCAGAACAGGTTGTCCATTGTCAACAACAAGCTCAAATTGAAAGACGAGAGAAAAGAGCCAAGGAGAGACGGTTTCATCCTGGAGAGCATGTCCTAGCTCAAAACTACAACACTGGACCGAAATGGGTTACATAGAAACATAGAAGATAGGAGCAGGAGTAGGCCATTCGGCCCTTCCCCGCCATTCAACGAGATCATGGCTGATCATCCAAACCCTAGCACCCGGTCCCTACACCGACAACCATCCCACCCAAGCCCTATCCCCGTAACCCCGTAACCCCACGTATTTAATCCCCCCTAACACTAAGGGCCAATTTTAACATGGCCAATCAACCTAACCCGCACATCTTTGGACTGTGGGAGGAAACCGGAGCACCCGGAGGAAACCCACGCAAACACGGGGAGAATGTGCAAACTCCACACAGACAGTCACCCGAGGCCGGATTTGAACCCGGGTCCCTGGCGCTGTGAGGCAACAGTGCTAACCACTATGCCACCGTGCTGCTACGGTGATCGCGCAGACGGGCCCTGTGTCTTACACGGTTGAGATTGCTGAGGACGTCGTCTGGAGAAGACACACTGCTCAACTGTTGTTAGGAGCAGAGACAGCCACAGAGGCTCCAATGGCTGGTTGGCCGGAACTCTTTCCAGATGATACCGCAAACCAGCATCCTTTGCAACAGTGCTCTTCTCCAACACAGGAGGTCAAAGAGACTGTTCCACCTGTGCAAACTCCTGACTTTCGAATGACACAGGCACCTTCTCTATCTAGGCCTGTGTCAATGCCTACTGCTGTGGTAGCCAGCGATGACCGCCAGTATCCTGTCAGCGAGCGGCGGCCTCCAAGACGCTTGGATCTGTAGGCTTAGCGACTTACCCACAAGACTGGGGCAGAATAAACCCTAGGGTAAAGTCAGGGTTTGAGGCAGTCTACCTCTACCCTTGGTTAGTTGAGTGCATTGAAAGTAACTTACGTGTTGAGGAATAATGTGGACATTTCATTTAAGAGGGGAGGAATATGTTATGTATTGTGTGTTCTCCTCCCACCTGCGGTGGCGCTGTCACAGCAGATAAATGGTTGGGTTTGTTCTCTTGGTTGGGTTTGTATTCTTTTGTTCTGTATTTTCTCTGGAACTTTCCATTTGAATAAAGAAACAGCATGTTGGTAATCTCAGGGATCTGAGCACTAATTGTTTTTAAGTGCAACGGCAAAGGTACAGACACAACAGGTGTGAGGGAGGGGAGGGTGCTGGAGTGGGAGAGGATGTTGCGGGGGAGGGGCGGGTGTGGGAGGGGGGAGGGTGCGGGGGAGGGGATGGTGCGAGGGAGGGGATGGTGTGGGAGGGGGGAGGGTGCGAGTGAGTGGATGGTGTGGGGGGGAGGGTGCGAGTGAGTGGATGGTGTGGGAGGGGGAGGGTGCAAGGAAGGGGATGGTGTGGGAGGGGGCTGGGTGCAAGGGATTGGATGGTGTGGGGGGCACGGTGCAAGGGAGGGGAGGGTGTGGGAGGGGGAGGGTGCGAGGGAGGGGATGGTGTGGGAGGGGGAGGGTGCGAGGAAGGGGATGGTGTGGGAGGTGGGTGTAGGGAGTATGCAAAATTCCCCCACCTCGCCTGCTTTCCGAATCAAACAAAGTTGGCCACTTTTTAAACGTACAAAATGGAGTTCAGGGACACGTGACCAGAAAGCTGCTGGGAGCGAGTCATTTTTCTCCCCAGCAACAAGACTGGAGACAGGGCCTGGAATTCCACAGTCCCTATGTGGATTCCAGGCCAGACATGGAATTGAATATGTAATAGCAAGTCGCCAGTAGGCCGGTAAGAACAATGAACCTGGTTGCACTGCAATCAGGGTTAAGCTAGTTAAAACCATCATCGGGCCCATCCTAACAGATCCAATCATATCAGAAACTGTTTCAGAGGACTAGGCACCAGAGACACCATTGTGTGACTGAAACCAAAAACAATGAGGGCCGGCGATAAGGCCGTTAGTGGGAAATCGGCCGTTTTGCAGCCATTTACAGTTAATGAAGTAACCTGGGACACCTCTCGATCTGGGGGAGGCAAGGCAGATCGGGAGGGTATAACTGTTTTTAGTAAGCAGACAGAAAGGGCAGTTCGAGACACTTCGACTTGGAACACACTTCGGGAGAGACAGCTTCTACACTTTACTTCGATTTCATCCTGGGACTTCGCTGCAAAAGGGAAACTTCAAGGACTCTACTGGGAGAAGCAGCCTCCAAGACGGGGAAGGCTATGCGCAGCAGGCCCATGCTTTGGTAAGCAGGCGAAGCTCCCGGCCTGTACTGCCTCCCGATTTAAACCTGACTGTTCCCCCCCCCGCCATGCCCACCACCTCAGGCAGGGATTCAGAGTGGAACCAGGAGGACACGAGACAGAGTGCACCATCCCGGTACGGACCGGAGCCCAGAGCGGGCCTCGCTAAACGGCGCAGCCCGACCCAGGAGGGAAGCCTTTTCGCCCAGCCAAGGAGGAAGATCCACTACCTGACTGACGGGAGAGTGTGTGGCCAGTGCACACTGAACTTTACCAGGCCAGACCAACTAAAGCTGCAGTCCCAGGACAACCTGAAGGCCTTTGTTCCAATGAGTTGGATGAGCATGAGAATCTGACCCCCTTTTAGTTAAACCTAGGTTAGGGATAGTGTAGGAGGTGGGGATAAGGCTAAGGGGAGTGTTAATGTGTGATACCCCTCGATGTGTCGTACTCCTTCCCGCACTCGCGTGCCCTCTGTTTTGAATATATAGTATTCCTTTTTTTTTCTTCTTTTTAATGTGTATAGAGCTGTAGCCTTGGTTTAGTATCGTTGAACCAATTAATTTCTCTGCTTGCTTGTTTTGTTTTATTTTTCTCTCAATAAAACCGTTATTATTTTAACCTTTCACCTGCTTGTCTGTCTCGAGCTTGTTATTCTGCGCATCAGCTGCCTGGTAGGATCCCAGAGTCAGAACTAAGTGGGAGTGTGGGGACGCCTCGAAAACGTCCACTGGGTCAGGCCCGGGCCAAACCGACCACCCAACCAACAACCCCTACAAAATGGCGACCGCGGCAGGACACTGGGCGCAGGCATCTGGTGTTGTAGATGGCGAGTCGAATGAGACAAGCTTGATGGATGAGAGAATCTCCGACTATGTGTTCAGGAAGGTGAATCTCACTAAGAAGTGGATCACCGCTCTGCTGAAGGCTGGCTGTCCGGTGGACGCCGCAGCTCAGTGGACGCAGGGGAGGGAACACAAGAGATCTCTTGAAAAGGCTGTGTGGCTGTGCTGCTACAAAAAGCAGGTACAGCTCCTGGATGGGCTCGTCGCAGCCCAGGCAGCCAGGTTAAAGGAGCTGGAACTGGAAGTCCAGGAGAAGGCTCAGGCAGGAGAGAAGTTAGTTGTGGCGCTGCAGGCTCTCGCACAGGAGAGGGTGCAGCTCTTAGGGGATTATAATTCCCAGTTGGAATTCCTGCGGTGTCAAGTCACCAAGGCCAAGGGGAATGAGTTTAGGCTGCGGGACAAAAGTGCCCGCTTGGTAAAGGAAGTAAAAGAACAGGAGGAGAAAGTCAGGGAAGTGAAGGCAGCCTATAAGCTGGCCAGTGAACAGGGGTTCGGGGAAGCTGACCACAGCCCCTGTCAGGAGAAGATAGAGAGTCTTAGCCGAGCCCTCCGGAAGGCAAAGGGCATGGTATGCCTGATGAATCCGAAGGTGGGTCAGGCGGATTTTCTGGGGAACGAGGGTAGGACCATTTCACCATCCCAAGTGGTACCTAGGGAAGCAATAGAGGAAAGAGAGGAAACCGCGCGTCCACCACCCACTACTCCAAGTTTCGGGGAAGTGTGACACCAAGGGGAGGTGAAGGCGGAGGTGGTCCAAGCCCTGGCTAGGACGGGAGCGGGGCCCATGTGCCCGGCCCGGCAGCTGAGGTTAGGTCCGCCCGCCGAAGGGGAAAGGGAAGGGCCTCTCCAGAACCAGTTTGTGGTCCCTTTTAATACCCAACAGCCTAGGAGTATGGTGAGCCATATTCCAAAGCATCCCTCGGTTCATTTTAGGGAGGTAGAGCAGGCAGCCAGCGTCAACGACTGTGATGACGCTGAGCAGGCCAAAATGCTGCTATTTTCCCTAGAAAGCAGCCTCCTCCAGTCCCTCTCTGACGGGGATAAAAGAGGTCAGAGTGGGTACGAGGAGCTCAAGGACGCAGTCTTAGAGGCATTGGGCATGGATGAGGGTAGTCCGTTCTCCCGTATGGAGAAAACGGTCCAATTGGTGGAAGAGACTCCGCAAGCTTTCGCGGACCGGCTGTGGCCGGTGTACCGGAGAGCTTGCCCAGGGACACCCAACCGGGCGTTCCTGAACGGAGATCTCCTGACCCATTGGCTCCATTGCTTGGTGGCGAACAGCCTGCCGCAAGTTAGAGCAAAAGCGGATGTTTGGTTCGACACCAAGGACCCCGGGGCCACAGAAGCTGGGGTGATCCGGCAGCTCACCCTAGCCTACAAGAACGGTCAGGCAGCCGAAGCGCTCCCAGCGAAAGGGAAGTTGCATGAGGCAAAACCCGGGCCGGGTAGGAAGGAGTGGTGCCAGGAAGGGACTACCCCAACACACCCCAAACTTAATTGTTACGGGTGTGGTAAAGATGGCCACTGGCGGAAGGAGTGTAGAAACCCTTGGAAAGAGACCAGGGGGAAGGTGCCCACTGCCCCAGCCCAACCGGCGGGGGCAGGACCCAGCCAGGTCGAGATGATACTGGACGCCGTACGGTCCATATTGTCTGGCCAGGGGAAGGTAGCAATGGCCACCAGCGCTCTTACTCCGGCAGCCCCAGCCAATTCCCAACCCTGACTAGCAAGAACACAACCGGTCCACCTGTGCTCTGTCCGCTATGACGAGTGGGGGAGACCCCTCGTGGAGATGGAGGTGCAGAGGCTGAAGGGGACCTATCTGCTGGATACGGGAGCATCAAGCACCGTAATCTATGCAGATAACCCCGCCGCCTCGCCCCTCTCCAGCGGGGTCCCCTACAGTCTATCGGGATTTACAGGGAAGGGACAGGCTGGGTCGGTGTCCATCCCGCTTTCCATCAAGTTGGGACCACTTCACACCACATGGAAGTGCATCCTGATGAGGTGGGAGGTGGAGGGTGGAAGGGGAGTCCTGGGGGCCGACTTCATTGTAGGTCATGGGATTCTGGTGGATCTAAGGAACCACTGCTTGTGGGGAGCAGGAGGAATAAAGGATGGTGAGGTAGTAGTGATCCCGGGAAAGGAAGGGAAGGGGACTCTCTGCACCATGAAGCCAAAGGGAGGCTACGACCTCGGGCTTATGGTCAGTGGTGTCCCCGAGGAGTTTCGGGCATTCGTGAAGGTGCACCTGGCCACGTTTGCCACTCACCAGCACGACTGCGGTAGGGTCACGTGGTTTGAGGTCACGGTAGACGGGGATCCCATGGCCAGACCACAGAAACAGTATAATTTCCCCAGGGAAGCTGAGCCAGACATGGAAGCAGCCATGTCCTCCCTAGTGCAGCAGGGAGTTCTGAGACCTATAGCAACCCACGTGAACTCTCCATTGTGGTCGGTGAGGAAACCGGACGGTGCCTGGAGAGCCACGGTGGACTATCGGGTCCTCAATAGTAACATTCCTGCCTGCACCCCCACCGTGGCAGCAGTCGCTGACCTAATTGGGAGTATCCCAGCATCCGTGACCACGTTCACGGTACTGGATATTTCAAACGGGTTTTGGTCCATCCCTGTACGGAGGGAGGACCAGTACAAGTTTGCCTTTACGTTTAGGGGGCAACAGTACACTTGGAACTGCTTGCCACAGGGCTTTCACAACAGCCCCAGCATCTTCCATCAGTGCATGGCAGGTAGCATCAAGGAGTTTAGCCAGCCCAGACAACTAGTCCAATATGTGGACGACCTACTCCTCTTCACCAATTCAAAGGAGGAGCATGGCCCACTATTGGCCGAGTTGCTGGAGCTGTTAGGGCAGAAGGGGTTTAAAGTTAACCCCAAGAAAGCGCAGATTGGCCGGCAGGAGGTAAAATTCCTGGGCCTGACCGTGCGCGCTGGAGAAAGGGCCATAGATAAGGCCAGGAGGGAGGCGGTGCAAGAGCTACCGATCCCAAAAACAGTATTGGGTGTGAGGTCGTTTCTAGGACTGACCGGTTACTGTCGAGATTTTATTGAGGACTATGCAGCCTCGGCAGCTCCTCTGCTCCGACTCCTGCACAAGGGAGTGGAGTGGCGTTGGGATGAGGAGTGCCAGGCAGCGTTTGTCGGGCTCAAAGAGAATCTGCAGACCGCAGCAGCCCTGGGAGCCATAGATGAGGGAAAGGAGTTATTTCTGGAGGTAGCAGCCAGCGGGAACAGCCTGAGCTCAGTGCTGCTTCAAGAGCGGCACGGCCAGCTCCGGCCCGTGGTATACTCCTCCAGGGTGCTCACTGATGTTGAGAGGAGCTACTCCAATTGCGAGAGGCATCTGTTAGCCACACATTGGGCTGTGAAGAGGTCCCTAATCTTCACAGGCACCTCTCCCATCACCCTCCTCACGCATCACACGCCGACTCAGATGCTACTGGATGGGAGAATTAAAGATGGGACAGTGAGCAGTGCCCGCATTGCTCGCTGGACCTTGCTCCTCTCCCAGATGGACCTGAGGGTGAAGGGTCTCTGCGAGCCAAAGCTCGCGGCCAATTTGGTCTACCCGGGAACAGCCCATCGGTGTTCCGTAGAAGGGGTTTGGGAGGTGAACATAGGTATACGGGCCGGGATACAGCCCACAGGCCACGAAATCTATGTCGATGGTTCCAGCACGGTGTCCGCTGGCAAGCGTCTCACGGGATGTGGGATTTATGACCCTACGGCAAGCATTGCCCTGGCAATTAAACTCCCCAGCACCATGAGTGCCCAGCAGGCTGAACTGTCCGCGGTGGTGTATGTCGTTACACACCCCAAAATCTTCCCTACCCCCTACACGATTTGCTCGGACAGCATGTTCACGTGCAACTCGTGTACGGAATATTTGGCCATCTTGTCCCGCCGCGGATACACCTCAGCTGACGGGAGACCCCTCACAGTGAAGCCCTTACTGGAAAAGATTCTGGCAGCCGTGGGGGAGGAAGGGGACGTGTTCATCCATAAGGTGAAAGCTCATTCCTCCACAGAACCCCGCGGTCAGGGTAACCAGCAGGCTGACCTGCTTGCCAAGGAGGGTGCCCGCACCGGCACTTTCTGGGATCCATTCGGGTCTGGACCTGTGGCAGCGGTCAGAGGTAGGGACGGGACACAAAGGAGGGTAGGGGTAGCATTAGCCCCGGACCTTAAGTCCGTCCAGGCTCAGGACCCGGCCCTGAAGGCTGTCCTCAGCGCAGTCATTGAGGGCAGGAGGGTAGAGGGGCCGTATGGGACAGCGACCCTCTCCGTTAAAGAGGGCATGCTGTTCAGGGGGGAGCAGTGGGTTGTGCCGCAACACCACCGGAGGGAGTTCCTGCAACTGGCCCATGAGGGACCGGGAGCGGGACACCCCGGGCCCGAGGCCACCTGGCAGCGGGTGGAACAGGCGGGATGGTGGCCGGGACTCAGGGAGGACGTCCGCGAGTTCTGTGCAGACTGTCTCGTGTGCGCTGCAAACAACCCTGATCCCCGGAAAAGGAAGGTGCCCATCGGACACATCAGGCGGGTAGAGGGACCATGGCAGTCGATCCAGGTCGACTACATCGGGCCCCTGCCCACCGCCCAGGGAGGCTTTAAGTACTGCCTAGTCCTGGTGGATGTGTTCACCAAGTGGGTGGAAGCCTTCCCCTGTAGAAATGCCACGGCTCTGGTAACTGCAAGGATCCTAGTCCGAGAGGTGTTCTCGCGGTGGGGACTACCACAGTATGTGGAGTCCGACCAGGGGAGTCACTTCACCGGACAGGTGATGCAGGCGGCCCTTATGCTGTTGGGCATTGAGGGAAAGAGGCATGTAGCTCACAATCCACAGTCATCCGGGATTGTGGAGCGCATGAACCGGACCCTCAAGGAATGGTTGAGAAAGGAGATGGTGGACTCGCCCCGCAAATGGGCCGAGATCCTGCCGTTAGTGTTGATGGGGATCCGGGCCAGCCAGTCAAAAAGCACGGGGTACTCCCCGTACGAGCAGATGACAGGCAGGGTCATGCGGACCCCCACCCATGTGTTAGCGCCGCTGCTTACGGAGGGGCAACTCCGGGAGGTGAATCGGGACAAGTTCGCCCGAACCCTCTATGAGCACCTGAAGCAGGTCCATGGGCAGGCAGCGGAGAACATGGGGAGGCAGCATCAGAGTAACCGATTGCTGCTGGAACCGAAAGGGCACCAAGAATGGGAAGTGGGAGACCAGGCCATGGTCAGGAATCATGCCAGAGTAGGAAGTTTGGAGCCTTTGTACATGGGGCCCTTTAGTGTGGTAGTCAAAGCCAGCCCCATGGTGTACGCCATGAAAATGCCCCGGCGTACAAAGTGGTTTCATATCAACCAGTGCAAGCTGTTTAAGCCAAGCAGGGCTGGACAGCTGGCTGGTCAGGGGTTGGGGAATAGAAATCCCCAGCCCGATATGGGAACCAGGTCACAGACCGCAGCAGGTCTCGTGACGTGTCTGAAGGGAGGAGCCACCGGCGAGTGGGGCGTTCCTCCACTTCTGTGGGATGTGGCTGAGGGGGCGGAACCTGAGAGCGGCGTCTCCAGCCTCAGCGCGGGTATAGAGGGGGAGGAGCCCGAGGGCAGCGCCTCCGCTCTCAGTTCGGATGAGGAGGGGGGGGGAAGACCGAGGAGAGTAGCCCCGCCCCTAGCTCAGGTGTAGGGAAGGAGGGACCTGAGGTCAGGAACCCCGCCCCGGACCCCGTCGTGGGAACAGGGGGCGGAGACCTGCGGGTCGCAGCAGTAGGCTGCAGCGGGACGTTTGTCCCAACGGTAGGAGGGGGGGATGGATGCAAGGGAGAGGCGGCCCGAGTCAGGGGACCACTGGCCAGGAAAGCTCCACCCGCCCTCAGGGGGTCTTCCCGCACACCCCAGCCCAAGAAGACGTGGTCACCCGTCTTCCATTTGCCCAGAGCCGTCCCGAGGATTAGGAAAGCTGAGGACAGGGGTCCCCAGCGGCCGGCCACAGACCGCGAAGGGGCCATAGGTAGGGGCACCATGGGCCCGCCGGAAGCAATGGCAAGCCGGGGCCCTACCAGGGACTGACTTAGCCGTCTGGAAATGGGCGGCGGATGTATATAGTATATTATAAGTTAAGTTAGGTTTATAAGTTTAGTGGTTAAGTAAGTCTTGTTGCTCACAGTGTATGTGTTTGGGTTCGAGGTCGAGGGACCCAACCACCGCTTAACCCAGGCCAGAGCATCTCCGGAGAGACCTGGCTGCATGTTCCTTTTTGTTTTACAGAGAGGCGTTCGCGCATGGCAGCTGGCCATCCTGCTCGCCCTAATCGAGGGGAGCAGAGGACTCCGGGGAGACGTAGAAGACTCCCACGTTTTTGGGTGCTCCGGACCGAGAGCTCCGGTAGTCACTGCAGGGAGCTGTAAGAGAGGCTCCGAGGGACCCGCCACCTACACCTGATGCGCCTCAATAACTTCAAGGCTCAAAGTTAACTGGATAAAATAAGGCTTTTATTAGCAAAGAAAGATGCCTGTGTCTTCACCTAGCATTCTGCTGTTCTGCTGCAAGACAAGCCTGGGCTTGTCTTAAGTAGGGCCAGGTATGGGCGGAGCCGACACACCCAATGGGGAGAAAGGGGGCGGTGCACTATATACAATACAAGGTAAAAACACAGGAGCAGGCAATACAAACACAGGAGCAGGCAATACAATATATGTAGTTAAATACAGAGTCTGATGAATGACATATTTCATCACATTCACTCCTTCTACAGATTTAGTCTGTCCGGGGGTGTGATAGTCCTCTGTGACCGACGTAACGGTTGCGGTGCCGGCTGGGTGTCCCAGGTGACCTCCTGGGTTTCTGCTGGGGGCGCCACCGGGGTTGTTGAAGGAGTAGGTGGTGGGGGTACCGTTGGTTGGTGTTCTTCCGGGGGTGATGAAAGAATAGTGGGTGGAGTGGGTGGGTAATAGTTGTTGTGGTTGTTGTCGTTGTTGCTGTTGTTTTAGTCGTTGTCGTTGTTGCTGTTGTTACCGGCTGGGGCGAGGTCTTTTATGGACACAGTATCCTCCCGTCCGTCGGCGTGCCAGACGTACGCATATTGTGGGTTGGCGTGGAGCAGGTGCACTGGCTCCACGAGAGGGTCCGTCTTGTGGCCCCTCACATGCTTCCGCAAAAGTACCAGACCTGGGGTGGAGAGCCATGATGGTATCGATACGCCTGAGGTGGATTTCCGGGGAAACACAAATATTAGCTCATGAGGCGTGGCATTAGTGGCGGTACACAATAGTGACCGTATTGAGTGGAGCACATCTGGGAGGACTTCCTGCCAGCGGGAGATAGGGAGGCTCTTGGTCCTTAGAGTTAGAGTGACTGCCCTCCATACTGTCCCGTTCTCTCGCTCCACCTGACCGTTACCTCGGGGGTTGTAGCTGGTGGTACGGCTCGTGGCAATCCCCTTGGACAGCATGTACTGACGTAGCTCTTCACTCATGAAGGACGCCCCCCTATCCGTGTGGATATAGCTTGGCATACCGAACAGGCAGAACAGGCTGTTGAGGCATTTAATGACCATGGCGCTGGTCATGTCTGGGCAGGGGAAGGCGAATGGGAAACGGGAGTATTCGTCCACAATGTTCAGGAAGTAAACATTGCGGTCGACGGATGGGAGGGGGCCCTTGAAATCTAAGCTAAGCCGCTCAAAGGGCCGTGTAGCTTTGATTAGGTGGGCTCTATCAGGGCGGTAGAACCGAGGCTTGCACTCAGCGCAAGTGCGGCAGTTCCTGGTCAGAGACCGAACTTCCTCAATCGAGTAGGGTAAGTTGCGGGACTTTATGAAGTGGAACAGCCGTGCGACCCCTGGGTGGCAGAGGTCGTTGTGGAAGGTCTGTAGCCGATCCCCGGTGGCGTTGGCACACATCCCTCGTGAGAGGGCCTCGGGGGATTCGTTAAGGGCCCCCGGTCGGTATATGATGTCGTACTCGAAGGTGGAGAGCTCGATCCGCCACCTAAGAATCTTATCATTTTTAATCTTCCCCCTCTGTTTATTATTGAACATAAACGCTACCGACCACTGGTCGGTAAGTAGGGTGAAGTGTTTGCCGGCTAGGTAGTGCCGCCAGTGGCGCACTGCCTCCACGATGGCTTGGGCCTCCTTTTCCACGGAGGAGTGTCTGATCTCGGGCCCCTGGAGGGTCCTCGAGAAGAAAGCTACGGGCCGCCCCGCCTGGTTGAGGGTGGCCGCCAAGGCAAAGTCAGACGCATCACTTTCCACTTGAAAGGGAGTGTTCTCGTCCACTGCCTGTAGCGTGGCCCGCTCAATATCCTGCTTAATGCTTTTGAAGGCAGCATGGGCCTCAGCAGAGAGTGGGAAAGAGGATGCTTTCAAGAGGGGGCGGGCTTTATCGGAGTAGTTAGGGACCAATTGGGCATAATACGAGAATAACCCCAGGCACCTTTTCAGGGCTTTGGGAGTGTTGGGCAGGGGCAGCTCCTGTAGGGGGCACAATCGGTCGGGGTCTGGTCCGATTTCTCCATTCTCCACCACGCTGCCTAGTATGCAGAGGCGCGTGGTGTTGAAAATGCACTTGTCCTCGTTGTAAGTGAGGCTGAGTTTTTGTGCGGTTTTCAGAAACCTCGCGAGGTTTGAGTCGTGGTCCTGTTGGTTGTGGCCGCAGATGGTGACGTTGTCGAGATAGGGGAAGGTTGCCTGCAAGGCATGCGGTCCATCTCCCTCTGAAAGACCGAGACCCCATTCGTCACCCCAAAGGGGACTCTGAGGAACTGGTAGAGGCGTCCGTTTGCCTCGAAGGCAGTGTACGAACGGTCCTCTGGTCTGATAGGGAGCTGGTGGTACGCTGACTTGAGGTCGATAGTGGAGAACACCCGGTATTGGGCAATTTGGTTCACCATCTCGGATATGCGGGGTAGCGGGTAGGCGTCTAGTTGGGTATAGATGTTGACTGTTTGACTATAGTCAATCACCATCCGCTCCTTCTCGCTACCCCTCACCACCACCACTTGGGCGCGCCACGGGCTGTTGCTGCGTTCAATAATGCGCTCCCTCAGGAGCCTGTCTACCTCGGTCGCGATAAACCGCCTGTCCTCCCAGCCGTACCTCCTGCTTTTGGTCGCTATTGGCCGGCAGTTAGGGGTAAGGTTCGCGAATAGCGAAGGTGGCTTTACCTTCAGGGTAACCAGACCGCAGACTGTGAGGGGCGGCTGGGACCCACCGAAATTGAGCGTGATGCTTTGGTGGTGGCACTGAAAATCCAGGCCCAAGATCACGCTCACACATAAATCTTTCATAATTAACAGTTTAAAATTATTATATACAGTGCCTTTAACAGACAATCGTACCGCGCAGTAACCCGCAATAGTCGATATCTGGGTTTTGTCGGCCATAGAGATCGTGCCCTGAGTAGGGACTATAGTTAGAGAGAGTCGTTGTACCAGACCAGGGTGAATGAAGCTCTCCGTGCTCCCGCTGTCAATTAAACATTTAACCTTGCACCCGTTTACCTCGATGTCCACCATCGATTTGGATAGTGGGTGCGGTCTGGACTGGTCCACTGTGATCGACGCCACTGTAGGGCCCTGATCGGGACAAGCTGGTGGGCCACACGAGGCCGGGTAAGATGGCGTCCACGATGTCTGCTCGCGAGATGGCGGACCCCACGAGGTCGGACAAGATGGCGTCCAAGATGGCCGCTCCCACGGCGCGCACACGGCGGTGGCGGGTTTGCCTGCGGGGTTCCCTCTGCACACCTTCCCAAAGTGCCCCTTCTTACCGCACTTACAGCAGGTGGTGCCTTTCGCCGGGCACAGGTTCCTGGTGTGCTTCGGCTGCCCGCAGAAGTAGCATTTGGGGCCCCGATGCGTCGCGGCGGTTGTAGGGCTTCTGGGGGGAGAGCAGGGCCCCGACGGTGTTGGGCTACCGGGCGGGGAAGATGTCTTCCAACATGGCGGCGCCCTTGGTGCGTACGAGGCGGCGTGGGCCGCGCGGCCTGAAGAGTAGGAGTCAGAGTTCTTCTGAGCCACATCCAGCGATCGCGCTGTGTCCACAGTCTGTGTCAGATCTAGGCCCGTTTTCTCTAGCAGTCTCTGCCGGATGTAATTAGAGCTAAAGCCTGCGATAAAGGCATCCCGAATAAGCTCGTCTGTGTATACCGTGGCCTTCATGTCTTTGCATTTGCAGTCTTTGCCAAGCACTTTTAGGGTGACTAGAAAGTCCTCTAGCGACTCTCCGGGTCGCTGTGTGCAGGTAGCAAGCAGATGCCTGGCGTACACCTCATTGGTAGGCCGCTGATAGTGGGCCTTTAGAATGTTGCAGGCATCCAGGTAGGTGGCGGCATCTTGGATGAGTGGAAAAACCCGGTGGCTTACCCGATTCTGCAGGATCCCGAGTTTCACATCTCCGGTGGCTTTAGAGGCTGTGACGGCTTCGGAGTTGGCCATAAAAAATTCCAAGCACTGGAACCAGTGTCCAAACCGTGCCGATGCATCCGAAGCATGCGGGTCCAAATCCAAGCGTTCCGGTTTCAAAAGTTGATCCATCGTTGAAAGTTTGCTAATAAAATTGATGCGCCTCAATAACTTCAAGGCTCAAAGTTAACTGGATAAAACAAGGCTTTTATTAGCAAAGAAAGATGCCTGTGTCTTCACCTAGCATTCTGCTGTTCTGCTGCAAGACAAGCCTGGGCTTGTCTTAAGTAGGGCCAGGTATGGGCGGAGCCGACACACCCAATGGGGTGCACTATATACAATACAAGGTAAAAACACAGGAGCAGGCAATACAAACACAGGAGCAGGCAATACAATATATATAGTTAAATACAGAGTCTGATGAATTACATATTTCATCACAACACCCACCAGGGGCGCTGGCCCGGATGGGTCGGGTCCAATTCCACCCAGTATTCTGACCAGCCCGATTTCACCTACGGCGAGGCATCCCTAGTGTGCCCCACGGTGGAAATAGTGGCTGCGCGTGTGGGAGTCATCGTTGGCAAGAAGGTCTGCCTGACCTGCACCGGAAGGATTCCGGCCGCGCGATGGTGGTGGATCCGCAAGTTAAAGAATGACTTAAAAAGACGCTTCATCCACGTGGGTGCGAATGGACAATGACACCCACCGAACTGTCACTGCTACGGCAGAAAGGACAAGTGTCTGTTGGGACAAATGGTGGGAATCCGAGCAAGGGATTTATGTGTGTATGTGGGGATCGAAGGAGGCCTGCCCCGCAGGAATCTCAGTTGTCTTCTCTGCCGCCTGGCAGGACCAGGGGAAGGGGATAAGGTGGGGCTCTCACATACGTTCATGCATGGTTTTTCAAGGGGCAGCCCCAGTTAAAGCCACGGAACTGGCGGCGCGCACCCGCAAGCCGTTACCCACCAATCCACCTAATAGGACACCCCGGGAAGGGTGCCCTGCCACCACTAAGGGACCTGGGAATGGACTGGTACTAGTGCCTACCGATCAGGTGCTGTACCAGGGGGTACACTACGCGGTGGCCTCGGTGATCTTAAATCTCACCGAGGTACGTCTACCCGAGTGGTGCCCCAAGGAAACAGAACAGTTATACCAGGCCCTCTTAAAGGACATGTTCAGGAGGTTTTACGAATTTGATTTTTCTAGTGGGTATAGGACTGAACTCTACACTACACCACGCGAGATTTTGGGCGACACGGGGAGACAGAGAAGGGGTATTTTGGGTGATACTTTCACCGCGTTTAATACTGGGACTTCTGTCATCAACTCTTTCGACGACATTGAGTTACAGACCCAGATAAATGAGCTGAAAACACAGCTAAAGGGGATTCTCATGGATGAGAACAAAGTAGTGAGCTCGGAGTTGCATGAGGACCAGGCTATGACGGTCCATTTGAAAGAAATCATAGCAGAGTTGGAAAAGCATGCGAAAACGGTAAATGCTCTCATACGGGAGGACAGGAATGCGTCTGACCAAGCAGCGCAGAGCGTGGTGTGCGTACTGTACGGGGCATGGTTACTGGGCGAGGGCTGCAGTAATCTGGAGGACCTGAAACAGGGTTTGGTCCCCTCCTGGATCAGTAACAAACACCTCACCACCCTCCACCCGTATGAGAACGCATTGAGCCCGTGCCAACTCCGGCTAGCCTGCGAGGCTTATCCAGTTCCCGTGGACTGTGGTCGGTCTAACCACACAGTCATGGGGGTGGTTGTTAGGATGCCGGTCATGGGTAGGACAGCCCGACCCGCACCGGTGTACAGGGTGGAGAATATTGGAGTGATCCAAGGGGGTGCGCACATTCGTTTTGCCGCGGTCCCGCCTTACGTAATCAAGTGGGAGCACGAAATGACAGGCACGGACCTTTCAGGGTGCCGGAGCCGGGGAGCACACATAATCCTGTGTCCCCAGCACTTGAATGCCTTTTTAAGACCGCAGTGTGGGTTCAGAGCTGCTGGCGCGAAGCCTATAAATTGCACCATGGAGGCGATGGCACAAGGCCACGTTCCCCCCCAGATGGCATATATAGGAGGTGGGACCTACTGTGTCACCACCGGCGCGTCTCACTACCGGCATGGACAGCACAGCTGGTGTGCGGTGAGTGATAGCAGTTTCTGTTTCAAACCCGAGGCAGAAGTTCAAGTGGTCCGGGAACAAATTGTCCCCATCCCGGAGCCCTCCACCGTTCACCTCACTGTTAAAGAGAAGTAACCAACTTGTTACAGTATGTAGCACACTTCAGCTACGAGATTCCCCCTCTCCCTGAACACCTCGCAATGCTACTGAAGGCCGCAGTGGTTTCCCAAAAACACTTTTACACCCTAGAGCAAAAGACGATGTATTGATTTCTTTGTGGGTTCAATGACGAGACATTTATGAAAGAGAATGACTTTTAATCTAAAGCTTGTTCAACTCTTTTGTACAGCTTTTACAGGAGACACGGTGCTTGTGATGCATCTAGAACGAAACTGAAACTAAACTCCAACTGCTTGTCTCTCACATGACCTCTGCTGGTCAGGCATAAGTAATCAATACCTGCAAAGATGCTGATAAGGCATCATAATCAAACAGGCAAATACCATCTCTATTTGCTGATATCATTACATCTCCTTTTCTTAAAACAAAAGTATTTTACTTTTAACTAACAACATGTTTTCTTTGTATTAATCTGCATTTTAACTGTAACACTTAATGAACTTACATTATCATTATCATGATCAACGTTTTTTAACCTTGCTTTGTGTGTTCACATGAAATATGTCAATACACTAGAACTTGAAGAAAGAATAAGATAACATTACTTCCTTCTATAACACGAGTCCTTAAATTTGCTCAATGAGTCTCTCAGGAGGCATCACGTGTCTTGAGGATTTTCTGATTGACTGTCCTTGAATCTGAGTTGTTGCCTCAGATGATTGGTTCTCAGCTGTGTGATCAGGTTGTTCAACAGTATCAGTCTCTTGACCTGCTGTGGCTGGTCCCATGAGAAGATCTCGATGATTTCTTCTCAGAACAGCACCCTCATCTGTCTGAATGGTGTATGATCTTGGTTGAACTTCACTCAGGACAGTTCCCTTCTGAGTCCATGTGTTTGTTTTGTCTTTGAACCTTACTTGGTCACCAGTGTGGAGTTCAGGTAGGTTTTGTGTTCCTCTGTCATAGTAGTACTTTTGCTTTTCTTTCTGTTGCTTTTGTGAACTTCCTCACTTTCTCCCCCTCTTTCGTTTTCAAGAGGTTCTCCGGGATGGGTAGGTTTGACCTTAGCCGACGTCCCATCAGGAGTTGGGCTGGTGACATACCACACTCGAGCGGCATTGTGCGGTATACAAGCATGCTCTGGTAGAAGTCAGTTCCACTGTCTTTTGCCTTGTACATCAGTCTTTTCACTGTCTGGACCGATTTTTCCACTAGACCATTGGACTGTGGAAAGTGAGGACTTGACGTTGTATGGACAAAGTCCCACTCTTTGGCAAAGTGTCAGAAACTTGCATTGTAAAACTGGGGTCCGTTGTCTGTGAAGACCTCGCTTGCCACGCCATGTCTGGAGAATATGGCTTTCATACATGTTATCACAGCATCTGCAGTGGTGGTGTACAGTCTACAAACCTCTGGATACAGGGAGTAATAGTCTGTGACTACAAGATAGTCCTTCCCTTGACATACGAATAGGTCAGCGCCTACCTTCTGGTAAGGTCTGTCTGGCGCTGGGTGTGGCTTTAGTGGTTCTACCGGATTGCTTGCTCGATATTTCAGGCATATTGTGCAGTTTGACACCTCATTTGTCACATTTTGGTTGATTCGTGGCCAGTACATCACCTCTCGTGCTCTTTTCTTACACTTTTTGATTCCCAGATGTCCTCCATGGATCTTTTTTAACATCTCTTTTCTCAGACTCTTTGGGATAACTATTTTACTTCCTTTGTAGATGTCTTCGACCACTGATAGTTCCGCCCTGCAGTTCCAGTACTCTGCCATGTCAGGTGAGCAGTCTTGCTTCATGTTGGGCGATCCATCCAAGATGCTTTTCCTCAGTCGTCTCATTGTTTCATCTTTGTTTGTCTCAGTCTTTATGAGCTCCATTTTTGCATCTGCTATGGGCAGTGCACTTGTGATCATGTCCACGTAGGCGTTCACTTTTTCATCCATTGTGGTGTTTGCGGGCTTACTTGGGTCAACAGCTCTGGACAACGTGCCTGCTGTATACATCAGCTTACCCGGTGTGTACGCAACATTCAGTGTGTAGCGTTGCAGCCTGATCACCATTCTTTGTATTCTAAGCGGACAGCTATTTAGTGGCTTTTGGAACAATGCAATCAAGGTCTTATGGTCAGTCTCTACACTGATTGCTTGTCCTGCCACAAACTGGTGAAATCTTTCACAGGCGTATGTGATGCTGAGCAGCTCCTTTTCTATTTGAGCATATCGCGTCTCCGCGTCTGTCATTGAGTGCGATGCATATGCAATAGGTTGCCAGTAGTCATATTGTTGCAGAAGAACGGCACCGAGCCCACTCTGTGATGCATCTGATGATATCTTGATGGGTCTCGCTGGGTCATAAAACCTCAGAACTGGTTCCTCTGTGAGCAGTTTCTTTAGATCGCTCCATGACTTCTCATGCTCATGATTCCATTCCCATTCTATGTTCTTTTCAGTTAGTCTTCTCAGTGGCGCCATCTTTTCTGAGAGGTTGGATATGAATTTACCCATGTAGTTGATCATTCCATTAAACCTCTGCACGTCCTTTTTGCATTGTGGCCTTGGCATATTCTCAATGGCGGACACCTTTCTGGGATCTGGTCTGATGCCCTCACTGCTAAGGATATCTCCCACGAATGTCAGTTCTGTAACCCCGAGCTGGCATTTCTCTCTATTCAGCTTCAGGTTTGTTTTCCTTGTTGCTTCCAGCACTTTTTTCAGTCTCTCGTCATGCTCAGTTCTCGTGGTTCCCCATACTATGATGTCATCCATTGATGTATCAGCTCCCTCCAGGTGCTCATAGATCATATGGATTGTTTTGTGATACACTTCAGGAGCTGAGGCAATGCCAAATGGCAACCTTAGGAATCTGTATCTGCCAAATGGACTGTTGAACGTGCACAGTCTTGAACTTGCTTCGTCCAGCTTCATCTGCCAAAATCCTGATGATGCATCTAACTTGCTGAAATATTTTGCATTTGCAAACTGTGCCATGATTTCCTCACGTGTAGGAAGCTTGAAGTGCTCTCTCTTTATTGCTCTGTTTAGATCTCTTGGATCCAGGCAAATTCTGAGCTTTCCATTCTTTTTGTCCACTACGACGAGGGAACTCACCCACTCAGTTGGCTCATCTATCTTCCGAATCACGTTCAGGCTTTCCATCCTGTCCAACTCTGCCTTCAGTTGCTTTTGAAGAGCAAATGGAACTTTTCTGCATGGATGTATGACCGGTGTCATACTTTTATCTACTCTGATCGTGTGTTCTCCTGGAATGCAGCCTAGACCCTTAAATAGGTCTTTGTACTCTTTCATGAGTTCATCATAGACTGTCTCTCCTTCGCTTTCCACAACGAGGACTCTCTTTACCAGGTTCAGTCTCTCACAGGCTTTTAAACCTAGTATGGCTTGCACATCCTTTGGCACCACGATTAATGCTAGCGTGTGCTCTCTGTCCTTGTGTGTTACTTTGACAATGCATCTTCCTTTCACTGGTATATCAGTACCTGAGTATCCTGTCACTTTCACTTTTATTCCATGTATCTTTGGTCTGGGTCTAATTTTCTTAAAATCAGTCTCTGATATCACATTAACTTGTGCTCCAGTATCCAATTTAAATGGAATGTGTATGTCATTCACTTTTAGTGTCAACATCCAGTCTCTTTCTTCTTTTTTGTTTTCAGACACAACATCTACATAGAACTCCTCTATGTCACTTTCATCTACTGCATGGACTTTGCTTTGTTGCATTTGGTTCTTACAGCAACGGGCATAATGGTTGTTCTTGTTGCAACTATTGCATGTTTTACCACATGCTGGACACTTTCTTGGTGGGTGCTGTGTACCGCATCGACTACATGACTTTCGATTGTCCATTTCATTTTTGTTCGCTGGCCACGCCTCTTTTTTCACAATGGCGCTCTTTTTGTTAACCGGTTCATGTCCGTTCATTCTCACTGCATCCACGTTGCAGCTATTGTCACTGAACAGCTCCTTTGCCTGCAACTTCACAGTCTCTGTAGCCCTACACAGCGCTATGGCTTTTCCCAGGTCGAGATCTTGCTCTCTTAGCAGTCTTTCCCTTAGACCATTATCCGGAATACCACACACCAGTCTGTCTTTTATCAGCGAGTCTGTCAGTCCCCCAAATTCACATGTTTTGCTTCGGTTTCTCAGTTCAGTCACATACTGATCAATAGTCTCACCCATTTTCTGTACACATGTGAAAAATCTGTGCCTCTCAAACGTCACGTTACGTTTAGGTATGCAGTAGGCCTCAAACTGTTCCATTATTTTATCTAGCTTCATTTTGTCCCCATCAGCAGCGAATGTGAAGTTATTATACACCTCCAGCGCTTCATCACCCACGACATGTAAGAACAGTGATGATTTCTTTTTATTACTTTTCTCGTCAGTTCCGATTGCCGCTAAATACAACTCTAAACGTTGTTTGAATCTCCTCCAATTTTCAGCCACATTACCTGTCAACTGAAGCGTCGCCGGTGGGTGTAAACCTTCCATTTTTTCACTTCGTTAGCTTTTCTCTAATGGTAAGTAACGATGTTCTCTTTTGGCTTGCTAATATGTGGAGAGCTGATTTAATTTCAGATTTTTCCTCTTCATCTCTTTCAATCACTTCTGACACCATGTATTGATTTCTTTGTGGGTTCAATGATGAGACATTTATGAAAGAGAATGACTTTTAATCTAAAGCTTGTTCAACTCTTTTATGCAGCTTTTACAGGAGACACGATGCTTGTGATGCATCTAGAACGAAACTGAAACTAAACTCCAACTGCTTGTCTCTCACATGACCTCCACTGGTCAGGCATAAGTATTCAATACCTGCAAACATGCTGATAAGGCATCATAATCAAACAGGCAAATACCATCTCTATTTGCTGATATCATTACAGACGATAGATATAGGGTCCAAGATTTTGGATATAGTGGTTCCACCGTGGTGGGACATTTTTGAGAGTATAGAGGTCCCCTCGTGGATCCGTCTGGCCTCCCACATCCTGGTGGTGTGTCAGATAGGGATCGTACTGTACCTAGTCTGCGTGCAGTGTAGAGGGAGGGGTCGGTTGACACAGTTCTGCAACCAAAGAACTTGGCAGGAACACTACGTGGGAATCAACGGGGATTCGTCTGCGTAAACCTTCCCAAGGGACTCTCCGTACTATGAGAATTCTTGCAGCGCGGTTGTTAATAAAGATTGTGAATGATGAATGTACCGAACTGAGCAGGGACGTCGGAGCCCCTCCATGTTTGGATGTAAGTAATGTAATGTACTTGGTGGATTTTTCCTTTTCTAGCTGCTTGTGTACACCACAGTCTCGCATTATGGGAAGTGCGATGTATCGCGGGTATCTGTAGAGGGGAGAGATTAATCTAAGGGGAAGGTCGACTAAGGAGGGCCAGAATTATGATACGTAATGGAATTTTCAAGAAAAATTATTACGTATCACAGGGGGGTGTAGGGAGTTTGCAAAATTCCCCCACCTCGCCTGCTTTCCGAATCAAACAAAGTTGGCCACTTTTTAAACGTACAAAATGGAGTTCTGGGACACGTGACCAGAAAGCTGCTGGGAGCAAGTCATTTTTCTCCCCAGCAACAAGACTGGAGACAGGGCCTGGAAGTCCACAGTCCCTATGTGGATTCCAGGCCAGACATGGAATTGAATATGTAATAGCAAGTCGCCAGTAGGCCGGTAAGAACAATGAACCTGGTTGCACTGCAATCAGGGTTAAGCTAGTTAAAACCATCATCGGGCCCATCCTAACAGATCCAATCATATCAGAAACCGTTTCAGAGGACTAGGCACCAGAGACACCATTGTGTGACTGAAACCAAAAACAATGAGGGCCGGTGGTAAGGCCGTTAGTGGGAAATCGGCCGTTTTGCAGCCATTTACAGTTAACGAAGTAACCTGGGACACCTCTCGATCTGGGGGAGGCAAGGCAGATCGAGAGTGTATAACTGTTTTTAGTAAGCAGACAGAAAGGGCAGTTCGAGACACTTCGACTTGGAACACACTTCGGGAGAGACAGCTTCTACACTTCACTTTGATTTCATCCTGGGACTTCGCTGCAAAAGGGAAACTTCAAGGACTCTACTGGGAGAAGCAGTCTCCAAGACGGGGAAGGCTATGCGCAGCAGGCCCATGCTTTGGTAAGCAGGCGAAGCTCCCGGTCCGTACTGCCTCCCGATTTAAACCTGACTGTTCCCCCCCCCCGCCGTGCCCACCACCTCAGGCAGGGATTCAGAGTGGAACCAGGAAGACACGAGATGGAGTGCACCATCCCGGTACGGACTGGAGCCCAGAGCGGGCCTTGCTAAACGGTGCAGCCCGACCCAGGAGGGAAGCCTTTTCGCCCAGCCAAGGAGGAAGATCCACTACCTGACTGACGGGAGAGTGTGTGGCCAGTGCACACTGAACTTTACCAGCCAGACCAACTAAAGCTGCAGTCCCAGGGCAACCTAAAGGCCTTTGTTCCAATGCGTTGGGTGAGCATGAGAGTCTGACCCCCCTTTAGTTTGACCTAGGTTAGGGATAGTGTAGGAGGTGGGGATAAGGCTAAGGGGAGTGTTAATGTGTGATACCCCTCGATGTGTCGTACTCCTTCCCGCACTCGCGTGCCCTCTGTTTTGAATATATAGTATTCCTTTTTTTTTTCTTTTTAATGTGTATAGAGCTGTAGCCTTGGTTTAGTATCGTTGAACCAATTAATTTCTCTGCTTGCTTGTTTTGTTTTATTTTTCTCTCAATAAAACCGTTAATATTTTAACCTTTCACCTGCTTGTCTGTCTCGAGCTTGTTATTCTGCGCATCAGCTGCCTGGTAGGATCCCAGTGTCAGAACTAAGTGGGAGTGTGGGGACGCCTCGAAAACGTCCACTGGGTCAGGCCCGGGCCAAACCGACCACCCAACCAACAACCCCTACAGGGGAGGGTGTGAGAGAGGGGAGTGTGCGAGGGAGGGGATGGTGTGGGGGGGAGCGTGCGAGTTAGGGGAGTGTGCTGGAGAGGGAGAGGATGTTGCAGGGGTGGATGCGGGGGAGGGGCGGGTGCAGGGGTGTGGGAGGGGAGGTAAGGGGAGCATGCGGGGGAGGAGGGGGGAGGGTGCGAGGGAGGGGAGGGTGTGGGGGGGTGGGTACGAGGGAGGGGAGGGTGTGGGAGGGGGGAGGGTGCGAGGGAGGGGAGGGTGTGGGGGGGAGGGTGCGGGAGGGGGAGGGTGCGAGGGAGGGGAGGGTGCGAGGGAGGGGAGGGTGTGGGAGGGTGCGGGGGATGGTGCGAGGGAGGGGAGGGAGGGGGAGGGTGCGTGGGAGGGGAGGGTGTGGGAGCGGCAGGGTGTGAGGGAGGGGAGGATGTGGGAGGGGGAGGGTGCGAGGGAGGGGAGGGTGCGAGGGAGGGGAGGGTGTGGGAGGGTGCGAGGGAGCGGAGGGTGTCGGAGGGGGGAGGGTGCGACGGAGGGGAGGGTTTGGGAGGGTGCGAGGGAGGGGAGGGTGTGGGAGAGGGAGGGTGTGAGGGATGGGAGGGTGTGGGAGGGGGAGGGTGTGAGGGAGGGGATAGTGGGGGAGGACAGGGTGTGAGAGAGGGGAGTGTGCGAGGGAGGGGATCATGTGGGAGGGGGGAGCGTGCGAGGTAGTGGAGGGTGTGGAAGTGGGGAGGGTGCGAGGGAGGGGAGCGTGCTGGAGAGGGAGAGGAGGTTGCGGGGGAGGGGAGGTTGCGGGCGAGGGGAGGTTGTGGGGGAGGTGTGGGTGCAGGGGTGGGGGAGGGGAGTGTGCAGGGAGGGGAGGGTGCGGGGGAGGGGCTGGTGCGAGGGAGGGGATGGTGTTGGAGGGGGAGGGTGCGAGGGAGTGGATGGTGTGGGAGGGGGGAGGGTGTGAGGGAGGGGCGGGTGTGGGAGGGGGAGGGTGCGAGGGAGAGGATGGTGTGGGAGGGGGAGGGAGCGAGGGAGGGGCGGGTGTGAGAGGGGGAGGGTGCGAGGGAGGGGCGGGTGTGGGAGGGGGGAGGGTGCGAGGGAGGGGATGGTGTGGGAGGGGGAGGGTGCGAGGGAGGGGAGGGTGTGGGAGGGGGTAGGGTGCGAGGGAGGGGCAGGTGTGGGAGGGGGCGGGTGCGAGGGAGGGGAGGGTGCGAGGGAGGGGCGGGTGTGGGAGGGGGAGGGTGCAAGGGAGGGGCGGGTGTGGGAGGGGGGAGGGTGCGAGGGAGGGGATGGTGTGGGAGGGGGAGGGTGCGAGGGAGGGGATGGTGTGGGAGGGGGAGGGTGCGAGGGAGCGGCGGGTGTGGGAGGTGGGAGGTTGCGAGGGAGGGGATGGTGTGGGAGGGGGAGGGTGCGAGGGAGCGGCGGGTGTGGGAGGGGGGAGGGTGCGAGTGAGGGGTGGTGTGGGAGGGGGCGGGTGCGAGGGAGCGGCGGGTGTGGGAGGGGGGAGGGTGCGAGGGAGGGGATGGTGTGGGAGGGGGCGGGTGCGAGGGAGCGGCGGGTGTGGGAAGGGGAGGGTGCGAGGGAGGGGCGGGTGTGGGAGGGGGAGGGTGCGAGGGAGGGGATGGTGTGGGAGGGGGCGGGTGCGAGGGAGCGGCGGGTGTGGGAGGGGGAGGGTGCGAGGGAGGGGCGGGTGTGGGAGGGGGAGGGTGCGAGGGAGCGGCGGGTGTGGGAGGGGGAGGGTGCGAGGGAGGGGATGGTGTGGGAGGGGGCGGGTGCGAGGGAGCGGCGGGTGTGGGATGGGGGAGGGTGCGAGGGAGGGGATGGTGTGGGAGGGGGCGGGTGCGAGGGAGCGGCGGGTGTGGGAGGGGGAGGGTGCGAGGGAGGGGCGGGTGTGGGAGGGGGAGGGTGCGATGGAGGGGCGGGTGTGGGAGGGGGGAGGGTGCGAGGGAGGGGATGGTGTGGGAGTGGGAGGGTGCGAGGGAGCGGCGGGTGTGGGAGGGGGAGGGTGCGAGGGAGGGGCGGGTGTGGGAGGGGGAGGGTGCGAGGGAGGGGCGGGTGTGGGAGGGGGGAGGGTGCGAGGGAGGGGAGGGTGCGAGGGAGGGGCGGGTGTGGGAGGGGGGAGGGTGCGAGGGAGGGGCGGGTGTGGGGGGGGAGGGTGCGAGGGAGGGGATGGTGTGGGAGGGGGAGGGTGCAAGGGAGCGGCGGGTGTGCGAGGGAGTGGCGGGTGTGGGAGGGGGAGGGTGCGAGGGAGGAGAGGATGTGGGATTGGGGAGGGTGCGAGGGAGGGGAGGGTGTGGGATTGGGGAGGGTGCGAGGGAGGGGAGGGTGTGGGAGGGGCGAGGGTGCGAGGGAGGGGAGGGTGTGGGATTGGGGAGGGTGCGAGGGAGGGGATGGTTTGGGAGGGGGAGGGTGCGAGGGAGGTGATGGTTTGGGAGGGGGAGGGTGCGAGGGAGGGGAAGATGTGGGATTGGGGAGGGTGCGAGGGAGGGTGTGGGAGGGGGGAGGGTGCGAGGGAGGGGACGGTGTGGGATTGGGGAGGGTGAGAGGAAGCGGAGGGTGTGGGAGGGGGAAGCGTGTGAGGGAGAGGATAGTGTGGGACGTGGGAGGGTGCGAGGGAGGGGAGGGTGTGTGCGGGTGTGGGTGCTTGGGAGGGGAGAGTGCAGGGAGTCCGCCGATGGCTGATGAACCCGGAAAGGTCAGGGACACGCGATCCTGACGAACTTCACGGCAGGACCTCATTAACATTTTTCGTTCGATTTCCTGCCCTGCAGCTGACTGGTCAACTGTTGGGAGGGAATGTCTTGGGGACGGTCCACGGCAATCAGGAGGGCGGAGACAGGCCATGATTTTGCGGCGGAGAAAGGTTGGCAATCTGGAGGGCTTGGGGAGGGTGTGGTGTGGGAGCAGGCTGGTGATCGGATCTGCGGGAGACCGAAGGCTTCCTTGAGGGGCCGGGGGAAGCACTTCTGCTCCTGCTGGCCCACAGTGATTGCTGAAAGAGGCACTTACCTTGTGGAGTTGGCAGCTCCTGCCTCCCTTTCAGTGCCGGGTTTCCCAACCCCTGGGAATCCCACGCAGCAGCAGTGAATTCTAAATCAGGTTCCCAATTGTAGGAGCCCGATTTCAATATGTTAATGATGTGTCCAGTCTCTCAGACATCCCGATATCCATCGCTATAAAATAGGCGGAGGGCACGTGCGCAGCTTGTTGGGGGCATGTTTCCCCATATTTAAATCTTTATACTCCTCCCCGCAACCCACTCTCGCCCGTCATGGGGGGATTAATATCATTCTGCTTATTGGTCTTCTTTCTTACTTGTTACTATGACTGTGTATGTTCTGTGCTTATGTACTGCCCCTGTTCACAGTTCTGAAGTTACACCCGACTTCAGAATAAAATATCAAAACTGCACTGTGCCTATGTGAGGGATCCTCGTATAGGAGCAGTCATTAATCTGGGGTTCGGGAATGATCTTGTGACTTCTAGGTTCTGTGTGTGTGTTCTGTGCAGTCAGCGCCCTGATCTGGTGCTGCCCAGGTAACCTATATATCCAGAAGAATCAAGTCAGAGCAAACCGAGCTTAAACTGTATACAGCAGCAAGACCTGGACAACAATCAGGCTTGGGCTGATAAGTGGCGAGTAACATTCATGCCACTTAAGATGACCATCTCCAGCAAGAGAGAGTCTAACCACCTCACCTTGACACTCAATGGCATTACCATCGCCGAACCCCCCACCATCAACATCCTGGGGTCACCATTGACCAGAAACTTAACTCGATGAGCCACATAAACACTGTGGCTACAAGAGCAGGTCAGAGGCTAGGTATTCTGCGGCAAGTGTCTCACCTCCTGACTCCCCAAAGCCTTTCCACCATCTACAAGGCACAAGTAAGGAGTGTGATGAAATACACTCCACTTGCCTGGATAAGTGCAGCTCCAACAACACTCAAGAAACTCGATACCATCCAGGACAAAGCAGCCCACTTGACTGGCACACTATCCACCACCTTAAACATTCACTCCCTTCACCACCGACGTACCGTGGCTGCAGCGTGTAACATTTTTTTATTTGTTTATTCGTTTATGGGATGTGGGCATCGCTGACAAGGCCAGCATTTATTGCCCATCCCTAATTGCCCTCGAGAAGGTGGTGGTTAGCCGCCTTCTTGAACCGCTGCAGTCCGTGTGGTGAAGGTACTCCCACAGTGCTGTTAGGTAGGGAGATCCAGGATTTTGACCCAGCGACGATGAAGGATCGGTGATATACTTCTAAGTCAGGATGGTGTGTGACTTGGAGCAGAACTTGGAGATGGTGGTTTTCCCATGCACCTGCTGCCCTTGTCCTTCTAGGTGGAAGAGGTCGTGGGTTTGGGAGGCACTGCCGAAGAATCCTTGGCGAGTTGCTACAGTGCATCTTGTAGATGGTACACACTGCAGCCATGGTACATCGGTTTTACAAGATGCACTGCAGCAACTCGCCAAGGCTTCTTCAACAGTACCCCCCAAACCCATGACCTCTACCACCTAGAAGGACAAGTGCAGCAAGCACATGGGAACACCACCTCCTGCAAGTTCCCCTAAAAGTCACACACCATCCAGACTTGGAAATATATTGGCGTTCCTTCATCATCGCTGGGTCAAAATCCTGGAACTCCCTACTCTAAGGGGTGGTGTGTGTGGTCAGCTTTACCTCTGACTCCCTGAGCGGTTTGAATCGCTCCCACTCCCTTGGTTCTAGACTTTGGACTTACTTGGGGGTTGTAATGAAATTGCAACAGACACTTGAGTTGGTCAAAAGGATTGAGATTTTTATTTTGAGACAGGAAAATATACAATACAATAAATCTTATACTCTAAAAGGGGGAACACTTTGGAATATGCAAGGGAGAATTACAATAGACAAAAATACCTTACCCTCCCAATCCCACTATCCTAACTAGGTTGAAATCCAGAGGACCAGGAAATGCTCACCAAATGACTTTCTTGACAGATTGTAAAGGTTCGCGATTTCGGGGTTCTCTTTATTTGTGGCGGTTGGGGCCTGCCGTACCCCGGACGTGGTGGAAGACTGCACCTGCATTGGGTTTTTAGTCTTCACCTGTCCGCTGATGCGGGTAGATGCGTAGATTTATCGGGTGAGTTCCCAATTTTCTTTGGTTAGGTATAGTTTTTAAAGTCTTTTGTCTCAAATCTTACCCAGGGGTAAGTCAGACTAGCCTGTAGAGTGGAAACAAGTTTGTGATTTTTCGATTTCTCGGTGGTTGGTTTCTTGTTGGCCGCGCTGGCCCAATATTACCTGGTTGGTGGTAATATTGGTAGTTGTTGGTTTCTTGAGGCCTTTGGTTGCCGCGATTTTCATTTTCCTTCTGTTTCGTTCTTCTTTCTTCAAGTCTCCGATTGAACCATACTGTCTTTCGAATGCAGCGATGATCTTGATCTCTCCTGGATATTACCGTGCTGCCTGATGATGTTTTACTGAACAACAGGCCTCAATTATACTGTTTTGAGGCCTGGCTGATCTGACCGCCAAATCTCTGTTTCTTTGTTAATTTTGGCAGGCTCGTTATTTTTAATATGTTTCAATTCTCATCGAGTTTCGGGGATGGTCCCATCTATTTTTAATTGGCTTTTAACTGGTTTCGGGATTTCCTTGAAATCAGTTTAAAATGTGTAAAGTGTTTTGGAAATCTTTCTGATTGGTTTTAAACTGTTGTTTGATTGTCCTTTTCCTGCTGGGACCAGGTTCTCTTTTGTTGACTGTTGGCATGCATTGTATTATTCATGTTCTTAATGGCCCTGTATTGTCTTTATGTAGAATGGCTGGGATGGCCCAGAACATTCCCAAACAATCTGACCTTTCCAATACTCAAACTGTCTGTGTTTCAGGGGCCCATCCCACCTCCTTTTGTCGCAGCTTTTTCCACAGGCCTGAACATGCCTTTTAAACTAGCCAAATCTTCCTGGGGTTTTGATTTTAGGTCCCCTTTGGCCCAATATTATTTCAAACAGTCCAATATCTCTTCTTTTCTTACTTTGGGGGAATCTGTATAATTTTGCGAGCCTTACACTGCCTAACAGCACCGTGGGAGTATCTTCACCTCACAGAGTGCAGCAGCTCACCACCACCTTCTCAAGAGCAAATATGGGAGGGCAATAAATGCTGGCCTTGCCTGCAATGCCCACATCCCATGAATGAATACAAAAAATCAGTTTTGTTCAGGCCCCGTCTTGAGCACTATGTTCAGTTCTGGCCACTGATACACAAAGAAGACATTCAAGCCCTTCACCCTAGCAAAGAAGTGCCATGAGGCTGATCCCTAGCATGAGAGGACATGGTATTGTAATAGAGCCACCTGGTGGACTACTGATGTATATAATAATAAAGCCATATGCAGTACAGTTCTTACCAGAAGCTATGTTGTGCTGTTGTGTATATATATGCTGTTTCTCAAGATATCACAGAATTGGCAATGAGGATGCGATTGCAGATTCCCTAGCTGAAATTTTTGTTGGAGGCTAATCCTGCCAATCGATGGAGGGACTGTTAGAGGTTCTTCGTTTTGCAGAAAAACTTAAAACCGAGGTAAATTTCAAGCACACATGGCTGAACAGTCGACATTGCCAGAATCCAGATGGCCGCACCTATGGGAATAATAGGGCACTTGGGTGAGTTTCATCGTGACCGAGAGACATTCGGAGCGTATGTGGAGCGGCTAGAAATGTTTTTCACCGTGAATAGTATCGTCCAAGTCCCCGATGATGTAAACTGTAACTGGATGATTTTAGAAATGAAACAGGCTATTTTTTTGACTGAAGCAGGCCCCTAGGTGTATGAAACCCTGAAAAATTTGCTTGTTCCCGCCAAGCCGAAGGACACTCCACTGAAGGAGATCCTAACCAAGTTAGAACAGCACTACAGTCCTGAGCCCTTGGAAATTGCTGAAAGTTATCATTTTGGAACACGTGATTAATTAAATGACAAGGGTATCAGTGAGTACATTGTAGCTTTAAAAAAGCTATCCATTCACTGTCATTTTGGAAACTTTCAGGACCGAGCTTTGTGTGAATGCTTTGTTTGTGGGTTGAAAACTCAGCATATCAGAAGTAAATTGTTGACAACCCCTAACTTGACTTTTGACTTAGCTTGTCAGGCAGCTAAGTCGATGGATATGGCCGACCGATACTCCCGAGAGTTCTGTGCCATTTCCAGTCGTCAGACAACCGAGGTGAATCTGCTGCAGGCTAAAAGTAAAAGGCAGTTGGGCCCCGAGGCCTCAGCAACTGGCCAAGGTAACAGTGCGTTGAAGTCGTGCTATTGGTGCCTGGGAAAACACATCGCTCAAAGCTGTCCACATGTGAAGGCAATGGGCTGGATTTTCTCAATGGAGATGAGTTGGAGGTGTGACTGCTGCTTGTCGGGTCTATGTCCCGCCTCCATCATCTTCTGGCCAACCAGCGGGATTTTCCCCTGATTGACCTTGTTAAGCCCGCCCTGCGGGCTCAGCAGGCCAATTAAGGGGGAAGTCGCTGACAGAGCACATCAATGTCTGACATGCTATCTGTCAAGACTTCTTGAAAGAAAAAAATGTCAGCGTTTGATAGCTCTGTGAAGCTGTCAAACAGACATTCTCTGTAGTTTGATGAGATCTTGTGTTCAGGACTCATCAAACGTTTCAACTTTGTAGATTTCAGATGGCTGTTGGTTCGGAGGATCCAACAGCCAGTCTGTGAAATCGACAAGGAAGATGTCGGGACTCCCGATCCAGGGTGGATGAAGGCTGTAGGCAGAAACCAAGGTAAGTGAACATTTTTTAACACTTAACACTCACCTTACATACTTACCACTCCACACTTGCGCCCATCACTCACCTCTACGTCTTAGTTTCAGGTCCCTCCGACCCCTGCAGACCTACTTCATGCCTCTTCCAACCCAGCGGAGTTCTCTGAGGTCGGGAAGCCTTCACCTGAGAAATTAAAATGCCTGTTAACAGGCCGTTAAAAGGAGTTAATCCCTTTCCCGCCTCCAGAAAATGGGACCTGAAGCAGCACATCTTCCCACCTCCTGACAAAAGGGCACGAAAGTGGATGGGGGAGGGTTTGCTAGCTGCCCCCACTTTCTGCTACTTTACCAGCAGTCCCGCCTCCATGCCCACCTCTGCGAGGCTGAGAAAGTCCAGCCCATGGTGTTTCTACTGCAAGAAAACTGGGCATCTTGCGAAGGCATGCCGACAGAAGAGTAAGCCGACTGGCAATGCTAGAAGTAGAAATCGGCAGACATGACATAACATTGAAGAGAAGCAGCAGGACGAGGAGTTTCTGGAGATTCACATCATCAGGAGCACGAAGATATCAACAGCGAGTCGCGAGGTATCGTCATCCAAGTAGATGTCGCAGGAATCAGGATACCCATGGAAATCGACACTGGTGCATCTGTGAGCATAGTACCAGAATCACTATATCGCGACAAGTTGCGTGATTATCGACGAGAGAAATCGAGGCTACTCAGGGGAGCAAATCCCTGTAGTAGGAAGTGTCACCATACCAGTGAAATACAAGGATCAGTGTCAGAGCTTGCCTCTCACAGTATTGGCAGGAGACAAGCATGCCTTGATAGGTAGAAATTGGTTGGCATCACTGAAGCTGGATTGGAATGAGACTTTTTGTATAGAAGTGAAATTTGCATCAAAAGATGATGTCATCAAGCAGTATCCAAAGGTGTTTAGCGAAACGGGCAGTCCGATTCAAGATTTCAGGGCAAGTGTCAGGGTGCAGAAGGACGCAAGACCAGTTTATAACAAGTCACGCCCCATACCATACGCACTCAAGGAGAAAGTTGAGCAAGAACTCAAAAGACTGGAAACTGAGACCATTATCTCTAATGGCTATGTCCATTGTTGTTGTACCTATGTCAGATGGTAAGGTAAGGTCGTGTGGTGATTATAAGGTAACCGTAAACCAGGTTCTAGAGTGTAATCTACCCAATACATTGCCAAATGTGTAAGATTTTTACACAACGCTGACAGGTGGGCAGATCTTTTTGAGGTTAGATCTGATAAACACCTACCTACAACTTGAGTTAGATGAAGAGTCCAAGTCATGCTTGACTATAAATACTCACCGAGGCCTATATTAGTTCAATAGGCTACCATGTGGAGTGTCTTCTGCCCCCGACATATTCCAGGGGGCGATGGACCAAATTTTGCAAGGGATTGAAGGGGTAGTGTGTTATTTGGATGATATACCCATATTAGCACCAAACAGGCAAATCCATGATGGGGTGTTGAATGAAGTGCTCAAACGGCTAGAGAAGGACGGAGTACAAGTGACAGCTCACAAGTGTGAGTTATTTCAAAACTCAGTGGAGCACTTAGGGTACAGAGTAGACAAAAATGGTTTACATCCAACCAAGGGAAGGCTGGATGCAATCAGAAATACACCCAGTCCCAAGAATGTCTCATTATTACGGAAAGTTCCTCCCAAACTTGGCTACATTGTTACATCCACTGAATGAACTGTTGAGAAAACAGGTCCCTTGGAAATGGTCAAAAGAATGCGACACAGCATTCAAAGAGCGTAAAAGCCAGTTAGTAGAGAGTACCATGTTAGTTCACTATGATGTATCTAAGGAGATCAAGCTAGCGTGTGACGCCTCTCCGTACGGAGTTGGGGCAGTGATCTCTCATGTACTAGATAGTGGGGAGGTGAGACCAATTGCTTTTGCTTCACGCACTCTCAGTGCCAGTGAGCGGAATTATGCACAGACCTAAAGGCAAGCTTTGTCATTGATTTTTGGGCTCAAGAAGTTTCACAAATACTTGTGTGGTCATAAGTTTACCATAGTTACTGACCATAAGCCCCTGACAGCAATCCTCCACCCAAAGTCCCCAGTTCCAATCTTAGCTGCAGCCCAAATGCAGAGATGGGCTTTGATTTTGTCAGCGTATACATATGACATTGAGTACAGATGATCAGCTGATCACAGTAATGCTGATGCTATGTCCAGGTTGCCATCCCCATCACAAGTTACACCAATAAGGAAGAAGTGTTCTATTTCTCATACATTGATGAGCTGCCAGTCACAGCTGAAGAGATTGGTAGGGCAACCAAACGTGACCCAATTATGTTAAAGGTGTATGATTACATAGCAAATGGATGGCCAAACCAGGTATCAGAGGAAGATATCCATCCATACTTCGTTCATAGGAATGAATTTTCAGTGGATAAAGATTGTATCATGTGGGGAGCAAGAGTGGTTATCCCAAATAGGTTCAGGTCTAAATTGTTTGGGGATCTTCATGACCAGCACCTGGGAATGTGCTTGACCAAGAGCTTTGCACGCAGTTACTTATGGTGGCCAAGTTTAGATAAAGAGATAGAGTACATAGTCAGTCAGTATACAACATGTATACTGTGAGCAAGAAACCACCATCTGTACCATTACAGCCATGGAAATGGCCTCCCAGTGTGTGGCAAAAGTTACATGTAGATTTTGCTGAGCTGGAAGGACAGCAATTGTTCATTGTGATAGATAGTCACTCGAAGTGGGTAGAGGTGTTTCTGATGCGGATAATAACAACTAGCAAAACACTAGACAATTTGCGAGGATTGTTTTCTTCATAAGGCCTCCCAGAAGAAATTGTTTCTGATAATGGGCTGCAATTTTGTTCAGAAGTGTTCACACAGTTCGTGAGCAGAAATGGTGTGAAACATACCAAAGTTCAACCGTACCACCCTGCTTCAAATGGTGCAGCAGAGTGCACAGTACATCAAGCAAATGTTGGATCCATATCCAAAGAAGCGTCAGTTGTAGTTGGATACAAACTGGCAAATTTTCTGATTGCCTATTAGAATACTTCTCATACCACTACTGGTAAAAAACCAGCAGAGTTGTTTCTCAAATGACAGCCACAAACCAGGTTCTCATTGTTAAAGCCAAAGTTGACACAGTCTGTAGAAGAGAAATAATCAAGGCAGAAAGAGAGTCATGATAAAGGTAGAGTTAGAGAGAGAAGTGTGAAGTTGAACCAGAAGGTTAGAATGAAGAACCATCACCATAAATGGGTAAAGTGGTTACCAGGATGCATAGTGAAGATATGTGGCCCTCAGGCATATTTGGCCAGGATGTTTGATCATGGAAAGGTATGGTTTGTTCACATTGCTTATATCCTACCTACAGATGTGGAAGGAGTTGAATGCTGAGATGATTCAATTTATTCTGATGAGTCAGATAGTCTTGTTACAAGTAGAGTACCAGTAGCAAATCCTACATCAGACGTACCAGAAACAAGTCCAAGACAAAGTCAGAATTTAAGTCTGAACCCGAGTCAGGCAGACAAACAGTCTGAAAGTGTAGAAAGTCCAAATGTAGATCAAGGTCAGCCCTTGAAGAAAAATTCTCCGCAGGCTCAGCCTAGAACGAGTCAAAGACCTACAACAAGATTTGAAAGTTCTGTTCAAGAAAGAAGGTATCCTCTTCAAAACAGAAAACCAGTCGTTACATTTAATCTGTATATATGGAAAATAAGTAAAATAAAATAAAAATAACAAATCTTTTGTTTGTGTTACAGAATTCTAGAGTAGAATTTGGAAACACAAAATGGGTTCCATTTGAGAAATGTATATCAAGAGTTGTGTATACCATGCAAGTCATGTACAATGATTATTTGCTATGATTAACTTCTTCAATAAGGAGGGAGAAGTGTAATAGAACCACCTGGTGGACTACTGATGTATATAATAATAAAGCCAGGTGCAGTACAGTTCTTACCAGAAGACATGTTGTGCTGTTGTGTATATATATGCTGTGTCTCAAGATATCACAGGTATAAGGCTGAATTAATGGGGGTGTCACGATTTGGGATCAGTGATTATTGACCTCGGAGGGATTTTTGGTTTAAACTGCAATATGTTTCGGATATAAACTTGGGTTCAGGGCTTTTTGTGTTAATTCACAAGCACCAGCTTCCTTTCTGTCAGTTTGACAAATAGACCGGTATCACTAAAGCAAAGTGGGGATTGGTATAGAATCATAGAATGGTTACAGCAAAGAAGGAGGCCACTTGGCCTGTCGAGCCCGTGCCAGCTCTCTGCAAGAGCACTTCAGCTAGTCCCACTCCCCCGTCCTTTTCCCCGTAGCTCTGCAAATTTTTTTCCTTCAGGTACTTATCCAATTCCCTTTTGAAAGCCATGATTGAATCTGCCTCCACCACCCTTTCAGGCAGTACATTCCAGATCATAACCACTCACTGCGTGAAAAAGATTTTCCTCATGTCGCCTTTGGTTCTTCTGCCAATCACCTTAAATCTGTGTCCTCTGGTTCCCGACCCTTCCGTCAACAGGAACAGTTCCTCTCTATCTACTCTGTCTAGACCCCTCATGATTTTGAACACCTCTACCAAATCTCCTCTCAAACTTCTCTGCACTAAGGAGAACAACCCAAGCTTCTCCTGTATATCCACGTAACTGAAGTCCCTCATCCCTGAAACCATTCTCATAAATCTTTTCTGCACCCTCTCTGTTAATCGACTCTCCTGAGAGTTGCTCATCCAGCCATCGAAATTTTTATCTTTGCCAGATTTAGAAAAATGGATAAGTCATTAACACATTCAAAGACTTCCAGTAAACATTCCCAGATTAGGGATTGGATGTCGTATCCTGTAGGAGCTAGTTTCAACAAGTTCACATCTGAGCATATGCAGTTTGATTAGCAGCTCTGCTAGCATGCCCCCCAGACAAACATGGAATTAAGGGTTAAACTGCTAAACTTTCTAAGCAAAGGGTCAATAAATGAACAAGAACCACATGTTCAATGTCAGTTGGTCAGTTGCTGAGAGGAGCAGTTAAGGACCTAGGCCAGTCTACCTTAAGATGAGAGGTTTGCCCATGTCCAATTCAGTGATAGGGCTGAGCAAACAAAGCTGGGGCAGAAATAACAACAGAAAACGCTGGAAAAACTCAGCAGGCCAGGCAGCATCCGTGGAGAGAGTCAACGTTTCAGGTCGAAGATGGATGCTGCCTGGCCTGCTGAGTTTGTCCAGCATTTTCTGTTGTTATTTCAGATTTCCAGCATTCGCAGTATTTTGCTATTGTATTAAAGTTGAGGCAGATATTGGTTCAGGCACATTTTTGGGCACATAACCAACGGCGCACAGACAGTGTGCACCTGAACCGGGAGGCCTGAAGCTCACCTTACATTGGGCTTGGGCGTTATTTGAATACTCTGTCTAAGCTGCCAGCTCTTGTGTCTCTAGAGCACCTCTCCCATTTTCAAAGGATCAATTTCAGGTGGCCTGCCTCACCGGTAGCAGCCCTCAAGTAAGTCCTGGTGGTGTTGGCGGGTGAGGGAAAGGACGACGGGAGAGGGGGCTGATCGCACAGTGGAGTGCTGTGGAATCGGGAGGACCATTCCTCATGCATACCTGTGCAAGCATATATTGTAAGTAAATTTCATTCTTTACATTGATGTTCTTAATCAATCAATACCCTCCTTTAACCCACAATCCAATGCTGATATCAACAGCGGTCTCACCTCGATGTTTCTTGAATACGCTGATATGCGGCCTGTAAGATTCTAAAAATTGTCATAAAACCGCTGCTACCATGTGGAGATCGAAGTTCAGAATGAATTGCAAAATGGTTACAGACGGATTAAAAATGGTGGAAGTCAGCAGGGGATCCTTTGCCTGGTAGTCAGCATATGGTCCTTTGTTTGAAAGGCCACATGGACAGGAAGGAGGAACATGACTGACACTGAAGTCCCGCCCCCACATATCTCACAGGAACATGAATGTGTCATGCGGAAGGAACTCCAATCAGGGAAGGTTTGGAGTGAAACTGACCTATCAGAGGGAGGCAGACAGTGCTATACATAGAAACATAGAAGATAGGAGCAGGAGTAGGCCATTCGGCCCCTCGAGCCTGTTCCACCATTTAATGAGATCATGGCTGATCATCCAAATTCAGTACCCTGTCCCTACTTTCTCCCCATATCCCTTGATCCCTTTAGCCTTAAAGAAATATATCTAACTCCTTCTTGAATATATTTAATAAGTTGGCCTCAACTGCCTTCTGTGGTAGAGAATTCCATAGGTTCACCACTCTCTGGGTGAAGAAATTCCTCCTCATCTCAGTCCTAAATGGCTTACCCCTTATCCTTAGACTGTGACCCCTGGTTCTGGACTCCCCCGCCATCGGGAACATCCTTCCTGCATCTAGTCTGTCTAGTCCTGTTAGAATTTTATAAGTTTCAATGAGATCCCCTCTCATTTTTCTAAACTCTAACAAATATAAGCCTAATCGACCCACTCTCTCCTCATATATGAGGGAGGCCGACAGAAAGGCACTATAAAGAGTGACCCAGGGGCGGGAAATTCAGAACACAGAAGGAACAAATGAGACAGAACGGAAGATCAGACGAACAGAGAAAGCTAGCCAGTCTATGTTTTGACTTACAACTCTCCCTGGACCAATCACCCAGACATAAAGGAGTATGTATGAAAGTTGGACATAAAGCTTAGATATTGTTAAAAGGGTACTTTTATGGACGGGCAAATTGGGAGCATATTGATTGTGATGTACACTTGAATTTTGAACTGTAGTGTGAATAAAGACCAATTTTATTGATCACATACTTGTCTGTCATTGTTACGCTTATTCGTAATTCTCAAAGTCCGAGCAGTAGTAAGAGAAAGGCTAACAGGCCACCACCTAGTGCCTGAGCACATGTCTCACTAACCCTTACTTCACCATGGAGGTGCAACATTCGAAAATAGCTGTAAGACGGCACTAATTGCAGGTCAGTATCCAGCCATTCAAGCACTAGCCCTGCGCCATGGCAACATTTCCTTGCTTTGTTCTGCTACAGAGCAACACTAAATCACACCACTGTTGACATTCCTCTCCCAGGCAAGTTCTGAGCGGAGACCCTGAGACATATGAAGCAGCAAGTTGGGACAGGGCCACCAGTGAAGAGGAGGTCCCTGGCCACACTGAGTATCACTGGCTTGGACTGACATTCATCACTATGTGATCATTGCTTCTAATTTTAGACTACTTTAAACAGCTGCCATATTGATGGAATGCTGCAGTGCAATGCTTACTGCATGAGATCTGAAATATTACATATGTGAACATTAGTGAATGGAGGAACTACTATTTATGCAACAAGATTTTTATCAAGTTATTATGTCACACTGGCAATTACAGCACTGTGATTTTGGAATGCTTAGCTGGAGCCGATTTAAATCTTCTCAGTCTTTTCCTTGACTGATGGCGGACAATTACACTCACCACGTGTCAGTGAGCACAGGGTGGGTCAGTGGCAAGATTAACTATTAAAAGAACTTCTGTAATTTCAGTGCTAAATGAATGAGTCATGCATTATTAACCATAAATCAATGCAGTGCGTGGTACGTTGAGAATCTTGGAAAGTGAATAATCACCCCAATAATTCATTTTGACAGAGGTATGATGATACAGTACTTCAGTATTTGACCTGTGACCAATGCTAGTACTCAATAGCTTAACCATTTTCCTGTTACTTTACCATTCCCTCCATCTCATATTTCCTTTTTACTATAAGGGATGCAATGGGCTCAGATTTTGAATGGAGCACATTTTATTTAGCAGTGTTCTCAGTTACCACAGAAATTCCTGTCTGCAACTTGGAAGCAATGGGATGTGTGTGGTCTGGAAGAAGTGGTATTTTTCAGTGTGTGTTACCTGCGATTGATCACTAGCTATGAAGCGATGTTTTACTACGTTAGTAGTGAAGTCAACCCCAGGCCATTCTTTGGCAGCCTTCTAGCAGACAGCCCAACAGTAAGGTCAGGAGAAGACTGCGAGCAGGGTCTCCTCTTAAAGAAGGTGTGTGGTAGGGAAGACTGAAAGAGAGGGAAAAGTAGGAAGCGTGCGTGTCATCAGCAAGGGAGATTGCGTGAGGTTATCCCGATGGATGGACTCAGTAACATCGCAGCCATGGTCTTGCTCCTCTGAGCTATACAGCACCAGGAGTTATTCATTGCTGACCAGCTATCAAGTGATTTAATTGAATGGAGCTGTTGATCTTCAGGTGAAAGTGGCTCAGACATGATTTGAATGTTCATCTCCCACAAGTAATGCTCACCCTCTGGTTTCCCCCTCTAGGTCTTCTATTTACTCTGTATCTGATGAATCAACCTCTGACAAATTTTATCGAAGGAATTCCCCCGATTTCTAGCTTTTCTCCTACTCTGTTCCTTCTCCATTTAACTTATATCCTTCCCTCATCAACAACAACAACTTGTATTTATATAGCACCTTTAACTTTCACAGGAGCGTTACCAAACAAAATTTGACACCGAGCCATAGAAGGAGACATTAGGACAGGTGACCAAAAACTTGGTCAAAAAGGTAGGTTTTAAGGAGTGATCTAAAGGAGGAGAGAGAGGTAGAGAGGTTTAGGGAGGTAATTCCTGAGCTTAGGGCATTGGCTGCTAAAGGCATGGTCGCCAATGGTGGAACAATTAAAATCAGGAATGCGCAAGAGGCCAGAATTGGAGGAGCACAGAGATCTCGGAGGGTTGTAGGGCTGGAGGAGATTACAGAGATAGGGAGGGGTGAGGCCATGGAGGGATCATCCCATCATATCAACTTTTTTGCTGATCTTTCCAATCTACGTTCACCAACTTGATCTTGCACTACAAATGGAAACCTTGGGAAGTTTATTTACCACAAATACTGAGTGTGGACTATTTCTTTCACCAGTTCTTTCAGATTTGCTGAGTAATCAGGATTTATATTTCCGTCCATAGTTTATATTTGTTACATGATTACAGTATCACCTTGAGGTATTCCACAGATACCTAAGCATGGCCTTAGGATAGCAATAACGCCCTGCACTTTCAGGGTAGACTTGTACTTTGCATATTTTAAACAAAAAATGTTGAGTTGGAAATATCACTCTGTAATCTGTGGGAATGTTTTGTGGATGGGGCAAAAAGATGGGGTATGGGTTTCTGTAATGGCAGCAACCATAATGATGCCCATGAAACAGTTTTGGATGTGTAATCTACATTCTGTTCCAAAGTATCGTGATGAAAAGGGAAATGAATCATAATGATCATAACTATTTTCAATACCATCTAAATATACCCAGTTTGTGTGTTTTTTTGAGCTAAGCCATTTAGGAGTGAAATCAGGAAGCATTTGTTCACAGAAAGGGCAGTGGAAATCTGGAACTCTCGCCCTCTAAAAGGCTGTGCATGCTGGGCTAATTGACATTTTCAAGACTGAGATCGATATATTTTTGTTAGACGTGTGTCAAAGGATATGTAACAAAGACGGGTGACGTAAGAAAACTACTAGGCACTTGGTCTGAATATTAAACATGGCTTTAATCAACTGTTTTTCAACATGGAGATCTAGTTGTGTCCTTCACTAGTTCCTGTTAAAGAATGTCCTGAGCAAGCTGGGCCGATGCCCGAGTATTTATACTCTCCCTGGACAGCACCACCAGCAGGCCGCCCAGTATTATTTCCTAAGTAATTTCCACATAAATGACGAGATTCATGTCAATGGGTAAATGGAATTGAGGTACAGATCAACCTCATTCTAATTGAATGGCAGAACAGGCTCGAAGGGCTGAATGGCCTATTCCTGTTCCAATATTTCTATATGTGAGTGTTTAGGAGGGAGGTGAAAAGATAAAAGTGAAGGGAGAGAGAGCGAGAGAGCTGAAGAAAGGGAGAAAAGCTGGAGAGATGCAGACAGACAGAGACACATAAATATAGGTTCAGATGATAAGTACCTGCACTGTGAGAACAGAGATTTTCATCCGTTTTGATTAAATAGCTCAGTGCTGGATGAAGATGCTGAGACTAGGGAAAGAGTTTGTTTTATTGGGTGGTCTGTACTAATCATTTGTTACAGAGGTTTGCCTGTAATAGGCACAGGAAGAAGTTCAATTGGACAATCAGTCAACAATATTTTCATAATCATATCATTCCTTTATTTTTCCTTTTAATCTACAACAACAACTTGCATTTAATGAACGTCTTTAACATAAGAATTATTCCAAGGTACTTCACAAAAGGAAAATGGTTGCCAAGCCAGAAGAGGGAGAAATTCAGAGGGATGATTGAAACCTCATTCAAACAGATGGGTCTTGAGTAGGTTTTTGACAGTGGAGAATTATTTGGAGAGGGAAAGAGGTTTGTGGGAGGAGGCTTTCCAAAGTGTACGATCAAGGCACTTGAAAGCTCTGTCACCAATGGTGGGGCAAAGTTGGGGTATGCACAGGAGGCTGCAATAAGAAGAACAAAGCATTAAGGAGGAGGGTATAGGGTTGGGGAAGATTGGCAAAAAGTTGGGGTGAGCCATGAATGAGTTTAAAGAGAAAAACAAGAATTTTAATATAATGTGTTAGGGGCTGGAGAACCAATGTAGATCAATGAGGATAGAGGGGGATGTTGAGTGAGTGGAACTTGGTGCGGGGCAAGATCTATGCGGCAGAGTTTTAGACAAGTTGAAGTTTATGGGGGGTGGGGAATAGAACGCCTGTAAGTAGAGTATTAGAGTATCTAAATTTGAATGTCACTGAGTACTTCTCTGGGACCCATGAGGAAAGCTTAGGTCTCCACTGCCCCAGAGTCTCGCACCCCCCTTTCCAAACACGAGACCCCCACAAGACGCCCCCGCAACCCAATTACAACACCTACCTTGTGTCAGTGGGTGGACTCTGACCTGTGCAATTTCCGCCAGCTTTTGGCCTCATTTCTGGAGTAGCGGGTGGGTTTCCAGCGCACCTTGCTACCCACCCGCCCAAAACCTGTCCTGACTTAAAAATATGGGCCAGTGTCTTCTTGGGTGAGTGCACTTGCAGTTTAGTTGGGAAGGGAGAGAAAAAGGGTAGCCAAAGACAACACCCGTCATACCCCTGCCCCCCACCCCCCACACACACCTGCCTCTGCATCAGCTAACAGTTTTTGGAGTAGTTACCAGTATGGTAAAAAGAGGCTTTGCAAAAATAACTGCACTGAACAGTGTGGAAAGACACAATGGGGCTTTGTGTCTGGGTTTTTCAATGGTATAAGTAAGGCAAATCTGAAACATCACTCCAAGGTAAGCCATGACAGTAGACAAAGGGGTCGCAGGCTAAAACTGGTGATTGACCAATTTAGGATCAGTGTTAAGAAAAACTTTCCCCAGACAAAGAGAGATAAATCTTTGGCGGTTGAACTTCCTCAGGGATTCTCTTGGCTGTCAGATATCTGTTCGGCAAGTGATCCATGGAAACCTCAGAGAAATGGCCTTTTCGGCATTTACACCAATTCTCCTGGGTTTCCCACGGATCTTCTGCTGAAGTTATAGCGGGTGATTGGGAGAATACCCACAGAGATTCAACCCGCTCAGAATATGGTTCAGGGTCGGATGGTGGAGTTTTGTTCAACAACCAGTTAAATGAAGAAGTGGGAGATGGCCTCTCCCATGGGTATTTCTCTTGTGATTCACTGCAGCGACTAAGTTCTCAATATCAACCCTGACACTAAGGGAGGTGCCGAGTGGAGTCCAGGCACAGAACGGGAGGACAAATCAATGTTTAATGGATTTCAGAGCAGGTCACCTGTCCATTCCAACATATCATCTAGCCATATTCTTCTTTTTTTTAAATTCATTTTTATGGGATGTGGGCGTCGCTGGCAAGGCCAGCATTTATTGCCCATCCCTAGTTGCCCTTGAGAAGGTGGTGGTGAGCCGCCACCTTGAACCGCAACAGTCCGTGTGGTGAATGTACTCCCACAGTGCTGTTAGGTAGGGAGTTCCAGGCTTTTGACCCAGCGACGATGAAGGAATGGCGATCTACTTCTAAGTCAGGTTGGTGTGTGACTTGGAGGGGAATTTGGAGGTGGTGGTGTTCCCATCCGTCTGTTGCCCTTGTCCTTCTAGGTGGAAGAGGTTGCGGGTTTGGGAGGTGCTGCCGAAGAAGCCTTGGTGAGTTGCTGCAGCGCATCTTGTAGGTGGTATTCACTGCAGCCACAGTACGCCAGTGGTGAAGGGAGTGAATGTTTACGGTGGTAGCTGAGGTGCCAATCAAGTGGGCTGCTTTGTCCTGGATGGTGTCGAGCTTCTTGAGTGTTGTTGGGGCTGCACTTATCCAGGCAAGTGGAGAGTATTCCATCACACTCCTTACTTGCACCTTGTAGATGGTGGAAAAGCTTCTAAAATGAAACTGTCTCTTCCTTAATTCCCAATCAGCTTCCTCTTCTACCTTCTGATAGCGAGCAAGATTTCCTTGTATGTTATGTTTAAGAACATTAAAAAATGGTTACAGTTTCATTACAGATGAAATCTTCCCCATAATATTTAGCAGCACTGTAGACAGTTGTAGTTTTAATAGAGAAGGTATCATTACCACTATGATTCATCCACTGCACTCCCTCTAGCTTATATTGCTAAACAGCAAGTGAAAACACGTGTGAATTCCATAGCCAGACAGCTTATGAACAGAAAAAGAAAGAAATACAGAAAAAAAGAAAGACAAGGAGCAAAGGATAAGAAGGAGGAGAGAAAAATGCACCAAAGCCGCTTGGTTGTGTCCTGCAGATGCAGGTTGCCATTTTTAGATGTATGTGCTTTTGGTTTGATTGGATGCCTTAGACACATGACTTGTGGTTGGAAATCTCACACCTAGGATTTATCACCATTCAATAAATCTCTTTTCTTAATAGGAAGGTTTTATGAAAATAAATTAAAGACGACAAGGCCAATTTTATGAATACACGCAAATGTGCAATTTTCCAGCAGGTACATCTGTAGAATCAGCTCCTGTGTGATATAAAGAATATCAGTGTCCGACACTGAGCTTCAGCCAGTAATTTGATCCCAGGGTTCTCCTTGTGTTCATGGAAAGATTCTAGATTTATGGTCCCCACAGTTTCGCTCAACTGAATTGCCAGCCTGTTACTCAATGCAAGATATGAATTCATGCCTCATGTCAGGAACAAATGGTGAGCAGAAGCCTGCTTAGTCGGTGAGGATGCTAGGTCAATCATGAGGATCATATCCCAAATTCCCAAAGCCGAATGCAAACATGTGGCTATGTTGTCACACGCTCAATTTATCTGCAGAGTTCCATGATGTTGGCTAGTTCACGAATCCTTCATTCACTGACAGACACTGAATAACAAAAAGAAATTAACCACAGCACAAAATATTAACAAATTGAATTTCTCTCACAATTATAGTCCTGTCTGTTACAGGTTAAAGCAAGATATTCCAATGTGGGCAACAATAAAACTAAAAAATGACCCTTGTTTCCAAATAGGGGCTGGCGTTCTGCTAACTGCACGACACGCTTTCATCCTGCCAAGCACAAACCAGAGGAACAGCAGGGACCAGAGGAACAGCATGAAGCAGAGGAACAACACGGAGCAGAGGAACAACACAAACTAGAGGAACAACACAAACCAGAGGAACAACACAAACCAGAGGAACAGCACAAACAAGAAGAACAGCACAAACCAGAGGAACAACACAAACCAGAGGAACAGCACAGACCAGAGGAACAGCACAGACCAGAGGAACAGCACAAACCAGAGGAACAGCACAGAGCAGAGGAACAACACAAACAAGAGGAACAGCACAAACCAGAGGAACAGCACAGAGCAGAGGAACAACACAAACTAGAGGAACAACACAAACCAGAGGAACAGCACAAACCAGAGGAACAGCACAAACCAGAGGAACAGCACAAACCAGAGGAACAGCACAGACCAGAGGAACAACATGGACCAGAGGAACAGCACGGACCAGAGAAACAACACAGACAAGAGGAACAACACAAACCAGAGGAACAGCACAGACCAGAGGAACAACACAAACCAGATGAACAGCACAAACCAGAGGAACAACACAAACCAGATGAACAGCACAGACCAGATGAACAGCACAAACAAGAGGAACAGCACAAACCAGAGGAACAACACAAACCAGAGGAACAGCACAGAGCAGAGGAACAGCACAGAGCAGAGGAACAACACAAACTAGAGGAACAACACAAACCAGAGGAACAGCACAAACAAGAGGAACAGCACAGAGCAGAGGAACAACACAAACTAGAGGAACAACACAAACCAGAGGAACAGCACAAACCAGAGGAACAGCACAGACCAGAGGAACAGCACAAACCAGAGGAACAGCAGGGACCAGAGGAACAGCACAAACCAGAGGAACAACATGGACCAGAGGAACAGCACAAACCAGAGGAACAACATGGACCAGAGGAGCAGCACGGACCAGAGGAACAGCACAGACCAGAGGAACAGCACAGACCAGAGGAACAACATGGACCAGAGGAACAGCACAAACCAGAGGAACAACACGGACCAGAGGAACAGCACAAACCAGAGGAACAACACAAACCAGATGAACAGCACAAACCAGAGGAACAACACAAACCAGATGAACAGCACAGACCAGAGGAACAGCACAGACCAGAGGAACAGCACAAACCAGAGAAACAACACGGGCCAGAGGAACAACATGGACCAGAGGAGCAGCACAGACCAGAGGAACAGCACAAACCAGAGGAACAACACGGACCAGAGGAACAGCACAGACCAGAGGAACAACACGGACCAGAGGAACAGCACGGACCAGAGGAATAACACAGACCAGAGGAACAGCACAGGCCAGAGGAACAGCATGGACCAGAGGAACAACACGGACCAGAGGAGCAGCACAGACCAGAGGAACAACACAGACCAGAGGAACAGCACAAACCTGAGGAACAACATGGACCAGAGGAACAAAATGGACCAGAGGAACAGCAGGGACCAGAGGAACAGCACAGACCAGAGGAACAACACAGACCAGAGGAACAACACAGACCAGAGGAACAACACAGACCAGAGGAACAACACGGACCAGAGGAACAGCACAGACCAGAGGAACAACACAGACCAGAGGAACAACACAGACCAGAGGAACAACACGGACCAGAGGAACAGCACGGACCAGAGGAACAGCACAGACCAGAGGAACAACACAGACCAGAGGAACAACACGGACCAGAGGAACAGCACGGACCAGAGGAACAGCACAGACCAGAGGAACAACACAGACCAGAGGAACAACACAGACCAGAGGAGGAACACAAACCAGAGGAACAGAACAGATGCAGGGGAAGAGCGAACTGACTACCATACATTTTCCAATTGAGTAGATTTTTGAATCATTATTCCGCTCTACCAGTGTGGTGTTGCCATTGTGCAGCGAGCAAATCCAATGGGGCAAATTGAAATTTGAGCCAGCTGGTGCCAATTAAAGGGATTTTCACACTTAAAGGATTGTGCCTGCCTATTGGGTCAGATATTCATTTTAGCCTTTATCAACATTTATCAATTTCAGATATTTATGAACCTTGGCCCAGGCTGGCAGGTGTGGAAGGGAGGTGGTGGTGGGCTCGATGGTGTGGAGGCTAGCTGCAGGACCCGGGACCAGATTGGGCAGACTGGCTACACTTAGAGGAAGCAGAACCCAACGGGCACCACATATTTCAGAGAGGGCCCCGAGATGACTTGCCGCAAAGCGTTGCCAGTTGCACAGGTACGCCTCGCCCATTCAAGCCCTTACAGAACGTACGGCCTTGCCTTTGAGTCTAATGCATACCCACACCTCAGGAAGGCACACCTTCAAGATGGAAGGTAGAACTTCAGGCCCTGAGGCATAGAGTGCTAACAACTGGGCTGAGCTGATAAATATAAGCTTCAGTCTACATTTAAAAATACAGCTTTAAGCCGTTTAAACACAGTGGAAAGTAATTTATTTTCCAGCTCCTTGTTCAAAAAGTATGTGGCCGATTTATAAAGATCGCCCTTAATTAACTCCTGGACTGCCAACAGATCCGGGGAATTCTTGTTTCCCGGATTAATATCTGTGTTCGCAATGCAATTGAGAACGAGAAGGCTAAGTACAAATAGAGAAGACCGGATGCAGTGGCTAAGGTCCATGCAAATGCCATGCAGTTAAGGAAGTAACATGAACAAATATTTTAGGATGCAAGGCCGGCTCTGTATGGTTGAGTTTTGAAATGTGTAATTCAAAAAAGTCACCGTGTGAAGGACAAAGGCTCCACTCTGTGGCCAACAGAGGAATTGCAAGAACATGAGTTTAAGATATCAAAATGATTTTAAGGGTATTGTAAAATGATTTTAATAGTCCAGTTAGTGTTCATTTTTGACCTGATTTTGTTCCAATCACATCCGCTGAACTAAAATATTGCGCTCCAGAGAAGTGTGTCATTATAATTAAAATCAGCATTTAGTTTATTCACTTTTTTTGCTTCTAGATTTGGAGAGTCTGGCATTCTAGCCTCCCAAGGCATTCTGAATGCATTTGAAAATGGTGTGCTTCTTTCCATTGATGGAAGTTGTAGATTGTTTTCCCTTAAGCTGAGGACTACAGGAAATTACAGCTGCCATTTTCAGTCACAGGCCACAGTGTACGGCCAGGGCTCTGATGATGTCATCAGGGCCCGATCTGCAAATTTAAAGCAGGACTCTGCACCTTTACAGTGTACAGTTTTGGTCTCCTTACCTAAGAAAGGATATACTTCCCTTCGAGGAAGTGCAATGAAGGTTCACTAGACTGATTCCTGGGAAAGGGGGGATTGTCCTTTGAGGAGAGATTGAGGAGACTAGGCTTATATTCCCTAGAGTTTAGAAGAATGAGAGGTGATCTCATTGAAATGTATAAAATACTTAAGGGGCTTGACAGGGTAGATGCTGAGAGGATGTTTCCCCTGGCTGGGGAGTTTAGAACCAGGGGTCATAGTCTCAGAATAAGGGGTCGTCCATTTAGGACTGAGATGAGAAATTTCTTCACTCAAAGGGTTGTGAATCTTTGGAATTCTCTACCCCAGAGGGCTATAGCTGCTCAGTCATTGAGTATATTGAAGGCTGACATCGATAGATTTTTGGATACAAAGGGAATCAAGGACTATGATGATAGTGATGGAAGGTGGAGATGAGATAGAAGATCAGCCAGGATCTTACTGAATGGCAGAGCAGGTTCAAGGGGCCGTATGGCCTACTCCTGCTCCTATTTCTTATTTTTGTAATTTATTTTTTTATTCATTGATGGGATGTGGACGTCGCTGGCTAGGCCTGCATTTAGTGCCCATCCCTAATTGCCCTTGAGAAGATGGTGGTGGGCCGCCTTCTTGAACCGCTGCAGTCCATATGGTGTAGGTACACCCACAATGCTGTTAGGAAGGGAGTTCCAGGATTTTGGCCCAGCGACAGTGAGGAACGGCGATACAGGTCCAAGTCAGGATGGTGTGTGGCTTGGAGGGGAACTTGTAGGTGATGATGTTCCCAAGCGTCTGCTGCCCTTGTCCTTCTAAGTGGTAGAGGTCGCGGGTTTGGAAGCTGCTGTTGAAGGAGCTTTGGCGAGTTGCTGCAGTGCATCTTGTAGATGGTACACACTGCAGCCACAGTGCACCGGTGGTGGAGGGAGTAAATGTTGAAGGTGCTGGATGGAGTGCCAATCAAGTGGGCTGCTTTATCCTGAATGGTGTCGAGCTTCTTGAGTGTTGTTGGAGCTGCACTCATCCAGGCAAGTGGAGAGAATTCCATCACACTCCTGACTTGTGCCTTGTAGATGGTGGAAAGGCTTTGGGGAGTCAGGAGGTGAGACACTCGCCGCAGAATTCCCAGCCTCTGGCCTGCTCTTGTAGCCACAGTATTTATATGGCTGGTCCAGTTCAATTTCTGAGCAATGGTAACACCCAGGATGTTGATAGTGGGGGATTCAGCTATGGTAATGCCATTGAATGCCAAGGGGAGATGGTTAGAGTCTCGCTTGTTGGAGATGGTCATTGCCTGGCACTTGTGTGGTGCGAATGTTACTTGCCACTTGTCAGCCCAAGTCTGAATGTTGTCCAGGTCTTGCTGCATATGGACACGGACTGCGTCAGTATTTGACGAGTCTCGAATGGTGCTGAACAGTGCGCAATCATCAGCGAACATCCCCACTTCTGACCTTATGATGGAGTGAAGGTCATTGATGAAACAGCTGAAGATGGTTGGGCCTAGGACACTACCCTGAGGAACTCCTGCAGTGATGTCATGTGATTGAGATGAATGACCTCCAACAACCACAGCCAACTTCCTTTGTGCTAGGTATGATTCCAACCAATGGAGAGCTTTCCCCTTGATTCCCATTGACTTCAGTTTTGCTAGGGCTCCTTGATGCCACACTCGATCAAATGCTGCCTTGATGTCAAGGGCAGTCACTCTCACCTCACCTCTTGAGTTCAGCTCTTTTGTCCATGTTTGGACCAAGGCTGTAATGAGGTCAGGAGCTGAGTGGCCCTGGCGGAACCCAAACTGGGCATCAGTTAGCAGGTTATTGCTGAGTAAGTGCCGCTTGATAGCACTGTCGATGACACCTTCCATCACTTTGCTGATGATTGAGAGTAGACTGATGGGACGGTAATTGGCCGGGTCGGATTTGTCCTGCTTTTTGTAGACAGGACATACTTGGGCAATTTTCCACATTGCCGGGTAGATGCCAGTGTTGTAGCTGTACTGGAACAGCTTGGCTAGGGGCGCAGCTAGTTCTGGAGCACAAGTCTTCAGTACTATTGCTGGAATGTTGTCAGGGCCCATAGCCTTTGCAGTATCCAGTGTCTTCAGCCGTTTCTTGACATCACGTGGAGTGAATTGAATGGGCTGAAGACTGGCATCTGTGATGCTGGGGACCTCAGGAGGAGGCCGAGATGGATCATCCACTCGGCACTTCTGGCTGAAGATAGTTGCAAATGCTTCAGCCTTGTCTTTTGCACTCACGTGCTGGGCTCCACCATCATTGAGGATGGGGATATTTTTGGAGCCTCCTCCTCCTGTTAACTGTTTAATTGTCCACCACCACTCACGACTGGATGTGGCAGGACTGCAGAGCTTTGATTTGATCCGATTTGATCTTATAGCAATTTTATGACACAGAAGGAGGCCATTCAGCCCATTGTCTCTGTGCTGGCCCAAAAAGAGCTATCCAGCTTAATCCCACTTTCCAGCTCTTGGTCAGTAGCCCTGTAGGTTGCGGCACTTCAAGTGCACATCCAAGTAATTTTTAAATGTGATGAGGGTTTCTGTCTCTACCACTCTTTCAGGCAGTGAGTTCCAGACCCCCGCCACCCTCTGAGTGAAAAAAGCTCTCCTCAACTCCCCCGTAATCCTTCTACCAATTACTTTAAATCTATGCCCTCTAATTATTAACCTCTCTGCTAAGGGAAATAGGTCCATCCTATCCACTCTATCTAGGCCCCTCATAATTTTATACACCTCAATTAAGTTTCTCCTCAGCCTCCACTGTTCCAAAGGAAACAACCCCAGCCTATCCAATCTTTCCTCATAGCTAAAATTCTCCAGTCCTGGCAACATCCTCGTAAATCTCCTCTGTACCCTCTCTAGTGCAATCACATCTTTCCTATAATGTGGTGACCAGAACTGTACACAGTACCCTAGCTGTGGCCTAACTACCTGTCCTGCTACCTTTAGGAATCTGTGGACATGCACTGCAAGATCTCTCTGTTGCTCTATCCTTCTCAGTATTCCCTTGCCTTGTTAGCCCTCCCCAAATGCATTACCTCACACTTCTCCAGATTGAATTCCATTTGCCACTTTTCTGCCCACTTGACCAGTCCATTGGTATCTTCCTGCAGTCTACAGCTTTCTTCTCACTATCAACCACACAGCCAATTTTTGTATCATCTGCAAACTTCTTAATCATGCCCCCTACATTAAAGTCTAAATCATTAATATATAACACAAAAAGCAAGGGACCTAGTACTCAGTCCTGTGGAAACCCACTGGAAACAGCCTTCCAGTCACAAAAACACCTGTCGACCATTACCCTCTGCTTCCTGCCACTGAGTCAAATTTAGATCCAACTTGCCACTTTTCATTGGACCCCATGGGCTTTTATTTTCTGGCCAGTCTGCCATGTGGGACCTTGTCAAAAGCCTTGCTAAAATCCATGTAGACTACATCAAACACACTACCCTCATCTACCCTCCTTGTTACCTCCTCAAATAATTAAATCAAGTTAGTCAGACATGACCTTCCTTAACAAATCCATGCTGACTGTCCTTGATTAATCCATGCCTTTCTAAATGACTATTAATACTGTCCCTCAGAATTTTTCCAATAATTTGCCTACAATCGAGATTAGGCTGACTGGCTTGTAATAACTCAGTCTATCCCTTTCTCTCTTTTTAAACAACGGTACAATGTTAGCAGTCGTCCAGTCCTCCGGCACCACACCTGTAGCCAGAGAGGATTGGAAAATATGGTCAGAGCCTCTGCTATTTCCTCCCTTGCTTCTCTTAATATCCTGGGATACGTTTCAACTGGGCCTGGTGATTTATTTACTTTCAAAGATGCTAAACCGCTTAATATTTCCTCTCTCACTATGTTTATCTCATCTAATATTTCACACTCCTCCTCTTTAACTACAATGTCTGCATTGTCCCTCTCTTTTGTGAGAACAGACGCAAAGTATTCATTAAGAAACGTCCCCTCTCTTGTTGGGCTTTCTATGTACTTGCTAAAAAAGTTCTCCTGAATGCATTTAAGAATTTTGCACCCTCTATACCTTTTACACTCATTCTATCCCAGTTAATATTGGGCTAATTGAAATTCCCTGCTATTACTGCCCTATTGTTTTTGCACTTCTCAGAAATGTGCCTACATATTTGCTCTTCTATCTCCCTCTGACTATTTGGGGGTCTAGAGTACAGTTCCAGCAGTGTGATTGCCCTTTTTTTGTTCTTCAGTTCAACCCATATGGCCTCACTTGATGATCCTTCGAACATATCATCGCTCCTCACAGCTGTAATTGTTTCTTTCACCAATATTGTGACCCCCTTCCTTTTCTATCCCCTTCCCTATCTCGTCTGAAAACTCTGTAACCAGGAATGTTGAGCTGCCATTCCTGCCCTTCTTTCAGTCATGTTTCAGGATGTTCTTATGACTCCACTGCCTTTTGGCAGGTGTCCTACTCACCTGCTCAAAATAGCTGGTTAAAATTGCAGCGCAGCACAATCGCGGCAGTTCAGCCAATTTTTTTTACTGGTGTCACTGGCAAGGCCAGCATTTATTGCCCATCCCTAATTGCCCTTGAGAAGGTGGTGGTGAGCCACCTTCTTGGCCTGCTGCAGTCTGTGTGGTGAAGGTACTCCCACAGTGTTGTTAGGGAAGGAGTTCTGGGATTTTGACCCAGCGATGATGAAGGAACGGCGATACACTTTTAAGTGTGACTTGAAGGGGAACTTGGAGGCGGTGGTGTTCCCATGCGCCTGTTGCCCTTGTCCTTCTAGGTGGTAGAGGTCATGGGTTTAGGGGGTGCTGTCGAAGAAGCCTTTGGCGAGTTGCTGCAGTGCATCTTGTAGATGGTACACACTGCAGCCAAGGTACGCCGGTGGTGGAGGGAGTGAATGTTTAAGGTGATGGATGGGGTGTCAATCAAGTGGGCTGCTTTGCCCTGGATGGTGTTGAGCTTCTTGAGTGTTGTTGGAGCTGCACTCATCCAGGCAAGTGGAGAGTATTCCATCACACTCCTTACTTGTGCATTGTAGATGGTGGAAAGGCTTTGAGGAGTCAGGAGGTGAGACACTCGCCGCAGAATATCTAGCCTCTGATCTGCTCTTGTTGCCACAGTATTTATGTGGCTGGTCCAGCTAAGTTTCTGGTCAATGGTGACCCCCAGGATGTTGATGGTGGGGGATTCGGCGATGGTGGTTGAATGTCAAGGGGCGGTGGTTAGACTCTCGCTTGTTGGAGGTAGTCATTGCCTGGCACTTGTGTGGCGCGAATGTTCCCTGGCACTTATCAGCCCAAGCCTGAACGTAGTCAGGGGTATGGGGAGAGAGTGGGAATATGGTATTGAGATAGAGGATCAGCCATGATCATATTGAATGGCGGAGCAGGCGCGAAGGGCCGAATGGCCTACTCCTGCTCCTATTTTGCTATGTTTCTATGTTTAGGTCTTGTTGCATGTGGGCATGGACTAGTTCATTATATGAGGAGTTGTGAATGACGCTGAACACTGTGCAGTCATCAGCGAACATCCCCATTTCTGAATTTATGTTGAAGGGAAGGTCATTGATGAAGCAGCTGAAGATGGTTGGGCCTAGGACACTGCCCTGAGGAACTCCTGCAGCGATGTTCTGGGGCTGTGATGATTGACCTTCAACCACCACAACCATCTTCCTTTGAGCGATGTATGACTCCAGCCAGTGCAGAGTTTTCGCCCCCGATTCCCATTGACTTCAGTTTTACTCGGGCTCCTTGATGCCACATTCGGTCAAATGCTGCCTTGATGTCTAGGGCAGTCACTCTCACCTCACCTCTGGAATTCAGCTCCTTTGTCCATGTTTGGACCAAGGCTGTAACGAAGTCTGGAGCCAAGTGGTCCTGGCAGAACCCAAACTGAGCAACAGTAAGCAGGTTATTGGTGAGCAAGTGCTGCTTGATGGCACTGTTGATGATACCTTCCATCACTTTGTTGATGATTGAGAGTAGACTGATGGGGCGGTAATTGGCCGGCTTGGATTTGTCCTGCTTTTTGTGAACAGGACATACCTGGGCAGTTTTCCACATTGCCGGATAGATGCCAGTGTTGTAGCTGTACTGGAACAACTTGGCTAGAGGCGCGGCTAGTTGTGGAGCACAAGTCTTCAGCACGATAGTCAGGATGTTGTTGGGGCCCATAGCCCTAGCTGTATCCAGTGCGCTCAGCCATTTCTTGATATCACGTGGAGTGAATCGAATTGGCTGAAGACTGGCTTCTGTGATGGTGGGGACTTCAGGAGTAGGCCTATATGGATCATCCACTTGACACTTCTGGCTGAAGATGGTTGCAAACGTTTCAGCCTTGACTTTTGCACTCGTGTGCTGGGCTCCACCATCATTTAGGATGGTGATATTCATGGAGCCTCCTCCTCCCATTAGTTGTTTAATGGACAACCACCATTCACGACTGGATGTGGTCGGACTGCTGAGCTTTGATGTGATCTGTTGTTTGTGGGATCACTTAGCCCTGTCTGTAGCATGCTGCTACCGCTTTTTAGCATGCATGTAGTCCAAAGTTGGCACCTCATTTTTAGGTACAGCTGGTGCACTCATCTACACTCCGTATTGAACAAGGGTTGGTCCCCTGGCTTGATGGTAATGGTAGAGTGAGGGATATGCTGGGCCATGACATTACAGATTGTGGTGGATTACAATTCTGCTGCTGCTGATGGCCCACAATGCCTCATGGATGCCCAGTTTTGAGCTGCTAGATCTATCCCATTTGGCAGGTAGATTGGTGAGGATGAGGCCAAGTAGGTTTTTCCTTCGTGTTGGTTCCCCTCACCACCTGTTGCAGGCCCAGACTGGCAGCTATGTCCTTCAGGACTCAACCAGTATTGGTGCTACCGAGCCACTCTTGGTGATGGATATTGAAGTCCCCCACCCAGAGTACATTCTGTGCCCTTGCTACCCTCAGTGCTTCTTCCAAGTGGTGTTCAACATGGAGGAGTGCTGGTTCATCAGCTGAGGGAGGGCGGTAAGTGGTAATCAGCAGGAGGTTGCCTTGCCCATGCTTGACCTGAAGCCATGAGAATTCATGGATCTGCACTCAGTGTTGAAGACTCCCAGGGTCACCACCCCTGGTGGGTCTAGACATACTCAGGAATGGTGATGGAGGAGTTTGGGACATTGGCTGAAAGTTATGATTCTGTCAGGCTGTTGCTTGACTAGTCTGTGGGACAACTCTCCCAATTTTGGCACAAGTCCCCAGATGTTGGTGAGAAGGACTTTGCAGGGTTGACTGGGCTGGGTGTGCCATTGCCATGTACGTAGCCGGTGCGGAGGTCGATGCCAGGTGGTCTGTCTGGTTTCATTCTTATTATTGTGTTTCGCAGCAGTTTTTTTACAACTGAGTGGCTTGCTAGGCCATTTCAGAGGGCAGTTAAGACATTGCTGTGGGTCTGGAGTCATATATAGGCTAGACCAGCAGATTTCTTTCCCTAAGTGAACCAGATGGGTTTTTACGACAATCCAATAGTTTTGTGGTCACCATTACTGATACTAGCTTTTTATTCCAGATTTAATTAACTGAATTTAAATTCCCCAGCTGCTGTGGTGGGATTTGAACTCACGTCTCTGGATCATTAGTCCAGGTTTCTGGATTACTAGTCCAGTGACATTAGCACTATGCTACCATTCCCTTAATAGATACTTAAAAGCTTTTTAAAAGGTAGTTAAGCAGGATTTTTCCATGTATTTACCATTTTACCAGCTTTTCCACAAGTTTCCCAGAGAGCGGGGATCACGTCAGGTAAGTATGTCGGGTGTTGTGTCAGCATGGAATGATTTACTAACCTGACAGCTGCAAATGTTCTATGAAAGCTCCCATTTTATAGGTCTTCACTTTCCAAGATTAGAAACTGTTGCTTATTGCATTTGGAAGACAGACTTACCTTTATGCAGCTAGCAAGTGTTTGAAGCAAACTCTATCCAGTGCCACCTCATTGGAACAACTTCTCTCACCATTGACAGATTGCTTCTGTCATCTCAACCTCACCTCCCATCTATTCCAGCAACATCGGTGCCCTTAAAAAAAACTCACCTTTGTCCTCAGAATCCCACCACGATCAGCCCCAACACCAGCATCACCGGGCACACCCGCAGCACCAACATAAACACCAATCTTCTCCGCAATCAACTGATGCTACACAGGGCACAGGGCATCATCACCCATGCACATTGCTGCCTGGGACGCCAGCATGTCCAAATTTACTTCACTTAACATTGTACACCCTGGCTGCCACATGATGCACCAGGTTGGCACCACCTCACACCAACACCATAAAGCATCCCTACAATGTCCAAGCCATTCCTTTCACACTCATCACCATTAGTGGGTGGCGGGGGAGGGGGTGTGGGGGGGGGGGAGTTGTGTCTCACCATTCACTAGAACTCACAAAGACACTTCCAAAGGTGCACGCAAATCTATCCAAGAATGCAAAGTATTGAAAATAAACATTTCAATGTTTGACAGCACATTACCAGAAATTTCACATGAACATTGGCTAAAACATCCAAGTGCCTACCCTTGTGTGTTGTTAGTTGGTATGCTTGCAGTAGGATTAGGGTGAGTGTGAGGGGTGGCTAGTGAGATGTGGATGTGATAATGTAGATAGAGGGGGATGGGTGGAGGTGCTAGGTAAGTTGGTGTGAGTAAGGATGTGCAGGAGTAGGGTAGGGAAGGCAGAGTGATGGGGATGTGATGCGTGGCACAGCAGGATGAGGCTGAGTGTGGCTTTGCAGTAACGTTTCATGCTCTACTGAGATCATTGAAAGGTTTGCGCCACTGCAGCCTGGTCCTCCTGATGACATCCCTGCTTATGCCCTCCTGTGCAATGTACAACCAGGCTGCGTTGATCTCCTGGGGAGGTCTCTTCCACCCATTGGAAGGGAAGAGGACCTCCCTGCTGGCTGTGACTCCCGCCAGAAGCATATGCTTATGGAGGGAGTCATGGGAGAGCTTGGTTGCAACTGTTCACCTTTGTGCAGTGCTTGTCAGTATTTGCAGCACCTCAATGCTGCAGAACACTGACAGCACAACTATCTCTCCTGCCTTCCATCCTATCATAGACCTTCCCTTTGTTCTTTCCTCCCCTCCTCCCTGCCCCTGCTTAAAAATCTCTCTTCCCTAACCTTTTCCAGTTCTGAAGAAGGGGTTGACCCGAAACATTGACTCTGTTTCTCTCTCCTCGATGCTGCCTGACCTGCTGAGTGTATCCAGCACTTTCTATTGTTATGTCAAGTTTCCAGCACCTGCAGTATTTTGCTATTGTAAAATCAATTTGGACATGGCCCCTTTAAGGAAACTGGCTGATGGCATTTCATCAAATGATGTCATCAGACCCGCTTCCTTTTAATTGGCTGGGAACCTCGCTGGGCGGGCTTAACAAGCCCAGTCAACGTAAAATCATTTGGAGAGTGCGGGCTGGAGCAGGCAGCGGGCTGGGACCGCGACACCGACCCCGGCCGCCCCGGACCCACCTCGATCGGCGAAATCGCAGCCAGAGTGTTACAAAATCAGAAGGCAGCAATGAGATCAATACTGGAGCGATTCAGTGCTGAAATGGGAAGTGACGGTTATATTTTAAAGATGAAAGCTTAGTGAATGTGGCCTTGACATGTTGACGACACTATGCTCCAATTTTAACCAAATGCCTGACGGAAAAGGGGTGGATTTGTGTCTGACCCCTGTTTTACACCCCCCCAATTTTACTCTCCATTAACTTCAACGGCCATCTGACCCAAACTCATCCCATTCCCACCGGGTGAGTTAGGTGAAAACCGGCACACATATATAAATGCTGCTGGGTTGTTTGATTGCAAATTTAGTCAAACCACAGATTGACTTCATGGTTACAGAATATAGTTGGTTCAATTACATTTTGCCTTAACATCATGCAACATATTTCATCTCATGTATTTCTTTGTTTCACCTCCGATGTACCCATTTTGGATTGGATTCTGTTTTCTAATTTGACTAGTTCAAGCCCCACTGCATTTCTCATTGGTCAATAGAATGGGACTGAGCAAACACACATGTACGGCAGGTGGGAAAGATGCACAATTAAGGCTGAATTTCAACAGCAGGACAAAAACATCAGGGGGTAGATTTTCCGCTTTGGGCACAATCAGGAAAATGTGCCCAAAATGCACTTGCAATTGCACTGGTATGGGTCCAGTTCAAGTTTCCGCTAAAATTCATTTGCATAGCCTCAAACGTAAAATCTTCCATGAACCAGCGCAACCGGGCGGCGTAATAGAACGTAATCATTTTGTTTAAGACACGCGGTAGCCCAGTGATTGAAAGCTCCACATTAGTGCAGTATGCAGCATTGATACACTGCCACTTGCCCACTTCCCAAAACCAATTATAAAGCAGCAAAAGCCCCAGTTCATCAGCAGCCACCTGGGGAAACTTGTCACAAGTGTATGACAGGCTGATTTGAGCACTGTGTGTGTCTGTCTAAACTTTGATCTGATCAGTGAAGTGAGAAACAACATTTGGAAGAACATCAGGAAATATTCTCTTTATATTTTTAATTTGATCCACAGAATACAAGACAACAATACACAGCAAAAGACAGAACATTTACAAACTATAGATTCTCCCAGTTACAGTCAGGAACACCAGGTCCCTCCTTATATATGAACAAGTAAAGTACAATTGATCACATCTTCTTTAATCTGAATGAGGTCTTCTTGTGTTCACACCAAGCTCGGCCTTTCAGAAGTTTCATTCATGGTTAGTGTCGGGCTCTTGAATCATCATTGTGTTCCTGTAGTGAACGGAATCAACAGAATTATCATTTTCAAATGGACTGAGTTCAATCTGAGTTCAGTGTTTTATTGTTGTTGATAATCTTGATCAAGAAGACAATTATCTGACACAAAGTCCCAGTTTATACTTACGTTTGAAGACTCCTTGAACGATGATTCATCTGACTTGCTCTCGAGCGATAATTCTGTTGACTTGCTTTTCACTTGTATTAAAATATTAATATTTACATCTTTAGCAAAGAGTGTGAATGAGTCACTTTGTAAACAATCACAACTTTTAGAATCATCTGCAAATTAATGGTTAACTGTTATTAGATTATAAATGAGGAAGTGGCAACTCTTTAAATTTCAGAGTTGAGATTCAATGGCTGAGTGTTGGAGTGGAGAAATCCTCACCAAACATCTCATGTTCTGCAGTGAAGCAATAATCAATACAGCCCTGGTACAGTGGGGCTGTGGGGTCAATGGTTAAGCTAATGATTGGTGATATTCCCCATCAATTGGGATTTATGGTATTGAACCTGCAGTTCCCCTCCAGGAAGGACCAGCCATTAGTGTCTATTATTGGTGAGAATGTAAGAGACACTGCTCTCATGATGCCATCACTTGCTACTATCCTGTCCTGTAGATATTCAGCTCACTTTATCTTCAGTGGAGAACAAACTCACCCTTTGTATTTGGGGTCCATTTAACAATCCTTTGGCAAAGGTTGGAAAAGGCCATATATATTTTATTGTTGATAATCGTTATCAACAAGACAATCATCTGCCAAAACGTCCCCGTTTATACTCACAATTGAAGGCTTCTCAAGTGACGCTTCTTTTGACTTCTTTTCCATCTGTAGTAAAATATAAATTTTTAGATGTTCAGCATTGAATTTTAGAATCACGAGGTCAACACTTGTGCACCTTGACACCATCCCATCATTTCCGATCTCACCACATCTTTCTAAGGAAAAACTAACTACGCTGTTAAACACTAATTGAAAAAAGAAAATACTGCAGATGCTGGATATCTGAATAAAAACAGAAAATGCTGGAGACACTCAGCAGGCCAGGCAGCATCTGTGAAGAGAGAAACAGAATTAACGTTTCAGGTCGATGACCTTTCATCATAATTGGGAAAAAAGCAGGAAATGGAACAGATTTTAAAGCAAGTTTAGGGGCTGGGAAATGGGGGAGGGGATGAAAGAACAAAAGGGAAGGTCAGTGATAGGATAAAAGGCAGGAGAATTAAAGAGACATTAAGAGATATTCAAGGCAAAAGGAGATGGTAATAGGACAGGTTAAGAAACAAAGGATGGCTCTAGATGAAGTGTGAATTGCGCTGGCAGAATGAAAGACAGCTGCCATGTGGGAGAGAAGAACAAAAGGCACAAACAAAAAGTGTGGAACAGAAAACAAAAAACACTAATTGATGCTGCTCTGATATCAAGTCTAGGTGGTGAACATGTCCAGGTTGGGTCTAACACTGGCCAGCACCAAATCCGTATGTGTGGTTAATGCGAATCTGGTTGTATTGGTGTTGATTAGGTTGGTTCTCAGTTGACAATTGGTAATATTGTCTCCACTCAGACACTGACTGCAGTTCAGCTCATTTTATCATCCTGCCTGTTTAAAGCAATTTGACAATCTGTTGATTGTTCAATAAAATCATATTGCGATCTTAGGCTCTCATTCTGAAACCTTCAGAAAGTTTGAGAGTCATAAATGGACTACAGAACTGGAAAGTGGTCAGCGGGTACTTCACACCTGCTTCAGAAAGATTGAAGAATCTCTGTTTGACGGACAACAGCCTGCAAGTCAGACAGTAATAAATTTAACCTGAATTGTAACATTCTCTCTGTATCTCATTTTAAAACTACTGGGTTGCTATTCACAGAATTCCATGTTAATTTTAATCTTGTGATATATCTCTCTGTCTGATGACCTTCTCATTCTCTGCACCCATATCAGTGTGATCTTCACAGTATTTGGAGAGCTACTCACTAAGCTCCCTACAACACGACGGACACATCCCTCCTTCTCACATAAAGTCCTACAGGGGGGAGGAAAATCCTGACCCAACGTCCAGAAAGCCCATTGCTCTGATTTGTATAATTGTGAGGTTACCTCAATACTGTTTTCACTTGACTCTAATGATTCACTGTTGCTGTCAACTGTCTTCAAATCTCGACACTCCACATCAATGTCAACAACCTCATCAGCAAAATATTCAACACGACTTTTGCAAAAACCTTTTTCCTGTCAAAATAAAACATAATTATTTGAAATTATTGATTGACAACAAGCTCAAAACTGACACAGGGAGTTTCTACGATATAACTCAGTACTCACGACTTTTTCTATGATATAACTAAGTACACACGGCCCTTTCTATGATATAACTCAGTACACATGGCCCTTTCTATGATATAACTCAGTACTCACGGCCCTTTCTATGATATAACACAGTACTCATGGTCCTTTCTGTGATATAACTCAGTATTCACGGCCCTTTCTATGATATAACTCAGTACACATGGGGGTTTCGATGCTACAATATAACTCAGGACTCACTGCGGTCTTTTGGGGGCGAAAGTGACAGCTGGGATCATCAAATTCCAGTCCGGAATTCTTGGAGCAGACGGTTTCTTTCACCGAGAATGTTAAATCCACCTTGTACGACAATTTCCCTGTGCGATAAATCTAATGAAAGGAAACAGGTCATTAGTGTGTTACTGTATCTAGTGTTCTTACTCTGGTCAGATAAAGCTCAGAACAACACAGCTCTTTATTTTCAACAGATGCCTCCACTGGGACAGTCAGAATCATCAACCAACAGGGACTTTAGACAGTGAAACACACTTAGACCCGGACACACTTACATCCTTCACTCTTCTCCTGGTTATACCACAGAGATTGGTGGTCTCAGTGATTCTGTTCAGCTTTAGAACTGACTCTCTCAGAGCATCCTTAGGGCTTGGGACTCCTGCAGAGAGAAAAGGAAAGTTGTACAAAACACTCCAGCATTCTTCAGTGAATTCTTTTGAAACATTGGTAAAATATCGCTGTCTGAAGCTCATTCCCAATAACTGGTTGCTTTATGAGGTGCCGCTCTCTCCAGTACGTACCTGAGCAGTGGAGGATCTGCACTGCAGCAATGGTGAGGAGAAAGGATTTCATTCTGCCTCTTGTTGATCAGCTGGCTGGTTTCTAAGAGTAAAGGAGCTGCTTCTCTCTCTTGCTCTGCCTTTCCCTTGCAGTGTTCAGTCTTTATATACTGCACCTCCACCACATTCAAACACTGACTCAGATTTGCTCAGTTTGGTGATCCTGGGCACAGAAATCTGCTGACAAGTGGGTTGTAATATGGGCAGAACTTCCTCCAAATATCGTCATCGTGTTTAGATTTGGAGGCAAAAGGGTGAGGTCAGATATTATTCCTCAGAACATGAAATAATGAACTGACAGAGGAGAGGAAATGATGATCTGTAATCTGTACAAAGTCACACTCAGTCCACTGGAGTTAACTCCAGGAAATATTCAGCTGAGGGATGGGGTCCTATTTTATCCTGGTTTACAGGTTGGGCCAATTCATGGAAGAGCTCATTGCTCCAGGAGTGATGCGTTGAGCCGAACCATCTTTATTATTAAAATCATTTTTCCAGTGAATCATGTGAAGATTATCTGCTTTCCTGGGACATGTTACTTCACAGATTACATAGGGCGGATCTGAAGTAGTAGTGGATTTACTATAAATCATTGTATCTATGAAGTTCAAGCCCGTCGCGCATCATTCAATCATTCAACTCTGGTCTTTTTTGCAGCCATCTCCCTTCATCCAACCGTTGAGAGCAGGCTTGTCCCAACTCTCTTGAATTTCCTCCCTAAGTCTCTTTACTTCTCTCTACACCTTTAAAAACTTTCTCAGACCCACCTATTGTGCAAGCTTTTGATCTCCTCTCCTAACTCTCACACCACGACGTGTTGGCCATTTCTTTATTCTTTATCTTATTTTTGCTCTCCCTCCTTTGTAAAGCACCTTAGGATGTTTTCTACGTCAAGGACCCAACATAAATGTAAGTTCTTATTGTGTGCAACAAACCTATTCCTTTTTTACATCAATTTTCTCCTCACATTTTGACTTTCCAGAAGATCCTCCATGACCTCACCCCCTCCGTATCTCTAAAACCTCCTCCAGCCCTACAACCCTGCAAGATCTCTGTGCTCGTCCAATTCTGTTTTGTGGGCCAGCTTTCCCCTACATCTGATGAACTGATGGTCTCTCTATCTGGTGCCCAAGTTCTTTTCTGGTCTTGTGGGATGGATTTCCCAGTTCCCTGCCACATACAGGACAACACCATCGCAGTTCACTGATATCTCAATCTGCAATGTCATAGCGTCATAAAGTCATTCGGCCTAACAAGTCCGTGCCGGCTCTCTGTGGAGCAATCCAGTCAGTCCCATTCCCCTGCTCTGTCCCCATAGCCCTGCAAGTTTATTTCCCTCAAGTGCCTATCCAGTCTCACCCTGAAAACATTTGAGGCCTAGAAATTCAGTTGGCTGCGCCACCCATTAGCGCCTAAAGAGTGCACTTAATGGGTTTAGCGCCACTGGCCATGCCTCCTGCGAAATTTAGCGGGGCGCTAATGGCGGCTTTAGCCTGTAGCGCTGTGCCGCCACCGATGATGTCATCGGTGTTCGCAGCGCCCCGCTACCGCCCCGATCGCGATATTTGGTCGCGCCCCCTGCTGTAATGCTGGTCACAATTTGCGACCGGTTCAGGGGGGCCTACCTGTGGCGGTAGTGGCGCTAATTAAAGGGGAGGTGCGGGGCGGCCATTTTTTTAGCTGGCTGCCTGCCAGCACCTCCTCGCGCCGCCATCCCCGGCCTCCTGAGCGCCCCCCCCGGGCACTTCTCCTCGGTGCCGGGCTCTTTTGCCGGCACTCGCGATCTCCGATCGTGCTGGTGCAGGCCCCTCCCCTTTAAGAAGGGGAGTAAGGCCTGCAGTACCACAGCGCGCCGTACCGCAGCATGTGGCGCTGCGGCACGTTGCACTGCGATATTCAGTTGCAGCACCCCAAGAGGGATGCGGGGTGCCTCGAGTAGCGCCCCGCTTCCGTTTGGGACACTGAAACTGAATATCGGGATAGCGCAAGCGGCTCCGTCTGGAGCGGTAATTCCGATGCCCAGGCGAGTTTGGCGCCCCAAGTGGGGCGCCACTGAATTTCTAGGCCTGAGTGTCTCCGCTTCCACCACTTCCGTCAACAGCGAGTTCCAGGTCCTCACCACTCGCTGCTTAAAAAAGTTTTTCCTCACACCCCCCCTGTATCTCTTGCCCAATACCTTAAATCTGTGTCCCCTAGTCCTTGTACCATCAACTAGTGGGAACAGCCTCTCCCCTCCAGCCTATCCAAACCCGTCATAATCTTATACACCTCTAGCAAATTACCCCTCAACCTCCTTTGCTCTAATGGAAACAAATCCAGCTTCTCCAACCTGTCCTTGTAGCTAACCATTCTGGTAAATCTCCTCTGCACCCTCTCAAGGGTCTTCACATCCTTCCTAAAGTGTGGTGACCCGAACTGGAAGCAATACTCCAGTTGTGGCCTAACCAACACTTTTTAAAGGATCAGCATAACTTCTCTACTTTTGCACTCAATACCTCTATTTATGAAGTCCAAGATCCCATATGCTTTGCTAACCACCCTCTCAATATGTCCTGCCATCTTCAGGGACCTATGCACATTAACTCCCAGGTCCTTCTGTCCCTGTACACTCTTTAAAACTGCGCCATTAAGTATATATTGCCTCTCCTGTTCCTTCTGCTAAAATGCATCACCTCACACTTCTCTGTATTAAATTCCATCTGCCACTTGTCTGCCCATTCTGCCCTTTCTATGTCCCATTGCAGTCGATTGGTATCATCCTCACTGTTTGCCACATCACAAAGTTTGGTGTCTTTGGCAAATTTATAAGTTCCATTCTGTATTCCAATATCCAGGTCATTTATATATATATCAAAAAAAGCTGTGGCCCCAGCACCGACCCTTGGGGAGCACCATTGTCTACCATCCTCCAGTCTGAAAAACAGCCATATACCACAACTTGCTGCTTTCTGTCCTTAAGCCAATTCCTTATCCAAGCTGCCACTGACCCACCTATTCCATGAGCCTCAATTTTGTTAACCAGCCTCCTATGTGGTACTTTGTTAAACGCCTTCCAAAAATCCATGAAGACAACATCCATTGCATTCCCTTCATCAATCCTCCCTGTTACTTCATCAAAAATTCAAATAGATGAGTGAAACAATATCTGCCTTTTACAAATCCGTTTTGGCTATCCTTAATTAACTTAAACCTCTCCAAGTGCCTGTTAATTTTTTCCTTGATTATTACTTCTAAAACTTTCCCCACCTCTGATGCTAAACTGATCGGCCTGTAGTAACTATGATTGTCCTTACACCCTTTCTTGAACAATGGTGTCACATTTGCCACTTTCCAATCCTCAGGCACCTCCCCCACATCCAGGGAAGATTGGAAAATTATAGCAAGCCCTTCTGCTATCTCCTCTCCCAATTCCCTTAGCAACCTGGGATGCAAGCCATCAGGCAACTTATCCACTCTAAGCATACCCAGCCTTTCTAGAAATCCTGTCTATCAATTTTCACCCCTTCCATTGCTTCTACCTTTTCCATTTCTACTGATATTTTGTCAGCATCCACCTCCTTAGTAAACACCGATACAAAGTACTCATTGAGTATTCTAGCCTTGCCCTGCACCTCGAAGCATATATCACCTTCTTTGCCCCTAATAGGCCCCACCCCGTCTCTTACTACCCGCTTACTGTTTACATGCCAATAGAAGATTTTTGGGTTCCCTTTTATGTTAACTGCCATTCTACTCTCATATTCTCGCTTTGCCAAGCTTATTTTCATCTTCACATCCCCTCTCAACTTATTGTATTTGGTCTGGTTCTCCCTTGAAGAATTCACCTGACATGCATCATACACCCTCTTTTTTTGTTTAATCATCTTCTCTATCTCCCTCATCATCCAAGGAGCCCTTGCTTTGGATCCCTTACCATTCCCTCTTGTTGGAATGTACCTAGCCTGTACAGATGAAAGTTTCAAAAACATTCAATGAGAGCGACCTAAACATCTACACTGTGACTGGCTAACACCACACTGTAAAACCCCAGCATGGTCCTTCAAGGTCACATGGTGTGATATCCGAGTGGTAAGTTCAGAAACTGAGATAAGCCAGACTTCAGGAACAAAAACTTAACTGTTTAATTATACATATGTAGCAGAGAAACAGCTCTTACAGCTGCAGGCAGACACTTCCAATTCTTACTGTGCGATCACCAAGATGGAGGATCAACTTCTGAGTCATATCCAGAATGCATTGCCACTACCTTAATAAGTGGTGTGCCAGGACATTACCTTAATACTGGTAAATATGATCCCTTAATATTTGTCTCCATCTGGTGGATAACTTAAGCATTACATCCCAGATTACTATATCCCCCCCCCACTTATGTTTACAATAATTTCTTAACAACATTTTTAAAATGTCCATAAGGAAACTCCTTTAATGATAGTCCATACTGAACGAATCTAGCAGGTCGTGATCAATCTCTCTGGTGGCTTGTGAGGCCTTGGCGAAAGTCTTACAGTCAAGTCCCTGATTGGTTGTGGTAGAGCCACCTGCTGCTCCTGAGCAGTACTCAGAGTATCTGACTCTGCTACGATGGTTTCCTCTTGATGAAGGGGTCCAGGTATAACTGGCTCTGTTCGTGGTGTTGGTACCACCAATGCATTTGGATAACTGGGGACCAACTTGTCCTCCAACATTTCCTCTGGAACCTCCAGTTCAATTTCCCTTTGTCTGGTCAGTATCTGATCCACATGTCTGCATACTACCTGACCAGTTCCCACCATGACCGTATATGAAACTGGACCGGTCATTGAGCCTATGACGCCAGGAATCCATTTTGGACCATAACTGAAATTCCTGGTAAGGACCACGTCTCCTTCTCCAAAACTGCGGCTCTTTGTCCTTCTGTCATGGTTCTCCTTTTGTTTGATTTGTAGCTTTTCCACCTTCCTTTTTAGATTTGGGTGAACCAGGTCAAGAGTGGAGCGTAGTTGACGTCCTAACAACAACTCAGCAGGAGAGAGTCCTGTGGTAGATTGAGGTGTTATTCTGTAGCTGAACATAACTCGTGACACCTTGGTTGCCAAACTCACTTCCGCACTTTTTTCATCATCTCCTTAAATGTTTGTACGGCTCTCTCCGCAAGTCCATTTGAAGACGGATGATATGGAGCTGAAGCCACGTGCACTATGCTATTGTTTCTCATGAACTCTTTTGTTTCTGTACTCACAAAACACATGGCATTGTCACTTACTACGATCTCCGGTATCCCTTGATTACTAAAACTCCTATGCAGGCAGTCTATAGTAACAGTAGATGAAGCAGAATTTACTGGATACACATCCATCCATTTGGAATGTGCATCAATGATTATGAGGAACATCTTTCCCATGAATGGACCCACATAATCTACATGTAATCTTCTCCATGGTTTATCCGGCCACTCCCAGGGGTGGAGTGGAGCCTTTGTTGGTGCCTTCCTGTGTACTTGACAAGTGCTGCATGTCTTGACTAGATTTTCTACCTCCTCATCTAGCTTTGGCCACCACAAGTAACTCCTTGCCAAGGCTTTCATACGCAAAACTCCAGGATGACACTGATGTAGTTGCACTAGGATAGACTGTCGTGCTGGCTGTGGAATAATCACTCGTGCTCCCCACAACACGCAACCATCCTGCACACTCAGCTCTGTCTTCCTGGCACTGTAAGGTGTGAAATCAGTCCCTTCCGGACGTTGTGGCCAACCCCTCATCACATATTCTCGGACTCTAGACAGTACTGGATCTTTACCTGTCCATGTCCTTACTTGTTATGCGGTCACAATTGCTGTGTCCGTGTCCTCCAACATCAAAACTCTGTCCTCTGGAGCTGCACGGATAGGTGTACCTGGTAGTGGAAGATGGCTCAAGGCATCTGCGTTCCCATGGTACTTGCCTGCCTTGTAAATGATGACATACTCATACGCCCTCAACGTCACTGCCCACCTCTGGATCCAGGGTGACACCATCTGTGGTACTGCTTTCATCTCATTAAAAAGAGATAGAAGAGGTTTATGATCGGTGCATATGGTGAATTTCCTGCCATATATGTACTTGTGAAACCTCTGTAACCCAAACATTACTGCTAATCCCTCTTTATCTAACAAGGAATAGTTTTTTCCGCTGGGGTCAGAGTTCGAGACATAAACCCTATCGGTCTTTCTGTTCCATCTTCCAAGCTGTGTAAAAGAACTGTCCCCACCCCGTAAGGTGAAGCATCACAAGAGAGAATGATGTCTTTCTCTGCATTGTAGTGAACCAGCACATCTGAGGACAGCATCAGTTTCTTGGACTGTTCAAATGAAACCCTCTGTTCCTCTTCCCACTGCCACTGTGTCTCCTTGTGCACTAGTTTGTGAAGAGGTGCTAACACTGTTGCCAAGTTTGGTAAAAACCTGTTATAATAGTTTAGCAGTCCCAGGTAAGCTTTTAACTCAGTCACATTTGTAGGAGCTGGGGCCTCCTGCAGTGCTTGTACCTTCTCCTTGATTGGATGGAGCCTGGTGGCATCCACTCTGTGTCCCAGGACCACGGCCTCATTCCCCAGGAAAGTGCACTTACTCCTCTTGAGCCATAACCCAGCCTCATCCAATCTATGTAGTACCTCTCTCAGAGTGCTCAGATGCTCCTGGTCGGTTCTTCCCATCACCAGAATGTCATCCAGATAAATAGAAACATGTGGAATCCCCTGCAGTACACCCTTGATAGTCCTCTGGAAGATAGCTGGACTAGATGAGACACCGAATGGCAAGTGGTTATAGGTAAACAAACCCTTGTGTGTATTTATGGTTACATACTTCTTGGATTCCTCATCTAGTGTAATCTGCAAGTATGCATGACTCATATCCAGCTTCGTGAATTTCTTCCCTCCAGCCAGGTTTGCAAAAAGATCCTCAGTTTTAGGAATAGGATACTGTTCAAGTTTAGATACCCTATTTACTGTCAATTTATAATCGCCACAGATTCTTACTGAATTGTCTGGTTTTAAAACAGGTACAATGGGAGCTGCTCATTCTGAACATTTTACGGGTTCCAGAATGTTCTCTCTCAAAAGACGGTCAAGCTCAGCCTCTACCTTTGGCTTCATGGCATACGGCACAGGTCGTTGTTTAAAAAACCTTGGCAGTGCCTCCTTGTCGACATAAATCTTAGCTGGGGGCCCATTAAATGTTCCAAGTTCTTCCTTGAACACATTCTCATGTTCAATCAACATGTCTTGCAAAGACAATTGTTTGCCTCCCTCTAGTTGATTTATTGCTCCCCAATCTAATTTAAGTTCTTGTATCTAGCCCCGACCTAACAAGTTTGGTCCAGAACCCAATACTGCAACTACAGGTAGCTGTTCCACGGTATCCCTATGTTTCACAGTTACAGTAGCTGTACCCAATGTCGCCACTCGTTCACCGGTATAGGTTTTAAGCTGCATAGAGCAAGACTTTAATTCTGGAACTTTCGCACGGTTCCACAATTTTGAGTACTCTTCCCTGTTCATTATGGTAACACCACATCCGGTATCCACCTTAAAGTTGACCTTAAAGTCATTTACTGTCAGTTGCAAAGTGATAGGATCCACTTTTGGAATGTCCTCTACCATACTATGCAATATGAACATGTCGTCTTCTTTCTCAGCTTCTCCGCTGATGTGATGTGCTCCCTGTTTTTTCACTTCTCTTCCTAGGTTTTGCTTTCCTCCCCCTTTTGGTTTGTATTCCTCCACAATTGCTTTTGCCCTGCATGCGCGTTTTATATGTCCTTTTTTCCCACACTTGTGGCACTTTTCCTCCAGGAACCTGCATTCCCTCGCCAGGTGATCTCTATTGCATCTATAACATGCCTTTACATGCTCATGTTGTGGTTTCTGACTCATATTTAACTTGTGCACCAGCGGACCTGCAACTTGTCTCGTAGTAGCCCAGTCTGAACCTTGTATTTCTTTTACATCTCGGTTAGCTGTCTCTATGACTTGAGCAAGTTACAACGCTTTTTCATACGTAAGCCCAGTCTCGGACAATAATCTCCTCTGCATTCGAGCATCCATTATCCCGCAAACAAGCCTATCTCTCAGCATGTCTTTCAAACTGTTCCCGCAATTGCAATCATGTGCCAGTTTTCTCAACACCGCTACATAATCCAATACAGTCTCTCCCGGTTTCCTTTTCCATGAATTAAATTTGAAACGCTGTACAATCTCACTCGGTCTGGGATTGAAATGTTCCTTTAGCAAGTCCACTAAGTTAGCAAATGTTACGTCGCCAGGCTTCTCAGGACTGCATAAGTTTCTCATTAAACTATACATCTGACTTCCCACGGAAGTGAGCAAAATAGCTCTCCCTTTTCCAACATCAACTATATCATTTGCAGCAAAGAAATGCATCAGCAACTCACAGTACTCGATCCAGGTCTGAGTCTGAACATCAAAAGCAGAGAGCTGTCCTACCATAGCAGCCATGATTCCTTGATTCAGTGCTTTTCTTTTCTTTTTTCTTCTTCAGTGCTACAGTACAAAGGCATCTGGGGGTCCTGATGCATGAAACACAAAAAGTTAGTATGCAGGTGCAGCAGGTGATCAGGAAGGCCAATGGAATCTTGGCTTTTATTGCAAGGGGGATGGAGTATAAAAACAGGGAAGTCTTGCTGCAGTTATACAGGGTATTGGTGAGGCCACACCTGGAATACTGCGTGCAGTTTTGGTTTCCATATTTAAGAAAAAATATACTTGCTCTCGAAGCGGTTCAGAGAAGGTTCACTCGGTTGATTCCAGAGATGAGGAGGTTGACATATGAGGAAAGGTTGAGTAGGTTGGGACTCTACTCATTGGAGTTCAGAAGAATGAGAGGCGATCTTATTGAAACATATAAGATTGTGAGGGGGCTTGATCGGGTGAATGTGGTGAGGATGTTTCCATTGATGGGTAAGACTAGAACTAGGGGGCATAATCTTAGAATAAGGGGCTGCCCTTTCAAAACTGAGATGAGGAGAAACTTCTTCACTCAGAGGGTAGTAAATCTATGGAATTTGCTACCCCAGAGAGCTGTGGAAGCTGCAACATTAAATAAATTTTAAATGGAGAAAGACATTTTCCTAGCAGATAAGGGAATTAGGGGTTATGGGGAGAGGGCAGGGAAGTGGGCGTGAGTCTAGATTCAGATCAGCCATGATCCTATTGAATGGCGGAGCAGGCCCGAGGGGTCGTATGGCCTACTCCTGCTCCTATTTCTTATGAGATCTGTTCAGCCTCGTCGCCAAATGTGATATCCGAGTGGTAAGGTCAGAAACTGAGATAAGCCAGACTTCAGGAACCAAAACTTAACTGTTTACTTATACATATGTAGCAGAGAAACATCTCTTACAGCTGCAGGCAAACACTTCCAGTTCTTACTGTGCGATCACCAAGATGGAGGATCAGCCTCTGAGTCATACCCAGAATGCAATGCCACTACCTTAATAAGTGGTGTGCCAGGACATTACCTTAATACTGGTAAATATGATCCCTTAATATTTGTCTCCATCTGGTGGATAACTTAAGCATTACATCCCAGATTACTATACATAGGAATGTTTCATTCTGTTAGAATCACCTTGTGTGAAAACAATCAGTGGTGTGGTAAAACCTTGATATACACACACCTCTGTGTTCACTATTACCTCACAGTTTGGGCTGGATTTTCATTGAGGAGTTGGGTAGGAGGCGGGACTACAACTTTCGGGGTTGTAGTCCCGCCTCCATTGAGTTCTAGCCAACCCATGCGATTTTGACTTGATTGACCTTGTTGAGCCTGCCCAGTAGGCTCAGCAGGCCAATTAAGGGCCACCCAGCAACAGGTGACATCAGAGATTGACATTTCATCTGTCAAGACCTTTTGACAGTTGAAATATCAGCGTTTCACAGCTGTTTGAAGCTGTCAAACACTGACAATCTGTACTCTAAGTTAATTCCTTCCTCTCAGGCTGATTTAGAGATCTCCCTGGAACAGAAAGCTGAATGCTGCAATTTTTGACAGCTCACAGCCATTCTGCTTTCTGTGCCGGTGAGATGAGGGACTCCCGAAACCTGAAGGAAGGAAGGCTGTAAAGGTAAGTAAAAGTTAGTAGAACTTCTTTAAACACTTTACACACACCAAACACACTTAACTTTGCACTCATGCACCCATCACTCACCTGAACACCGGACATCTCGACCCCTCCAAGCCCTTCATCCCGACGGTTCGCCTCCCCTAACTTGGCGTGGCTTGGAACCATCGGGAATCCCACACTTCAACATTAAAAATAGGGATTAGGCTAAAAACTGCTTGTTAACTACCTGTTACCAGCCAGTTAATTAGCACTAATCCCCTTCCCGCCTCGGAGAGGCGGGTCCCAGTGCGGGGCGGGTACCTGCCATCTTTGAAACTGGCATGGAGGTGGGTTGGGGGCGGGATGGGTTCCAGACCCCCGATTTTAGGATTTTAACCCCACACATGCCTCCAATCCTGCATCCACGGCCCAATGAAAATCCTGCCCTTAGTGTTCTGGTACTTGAAGCCCAGTTCTCCATGTAATAACACTCCAGCTGTCACAGTGTAGATGTTTTTGGACATTATTTTGTGTTACTCTAATGTCCTGGACATCACTCCCCCTCAAACTCACAATTCTCCCTGGAAACTATCTGAGGCTGAACCAGACTGTTCGCAAACTTGGTGTCGTATTTGACCCCGAGAAGAGCTTCTGACCACATATCCGTGCCGTCTGTAAGTCTGCCTACTTTACATCTCCATAACATCGCCCGACTCCACCCCTGCCTCAGCTCCTCTGCTGCTGAAACCCTCATCCATGCCTTTGTTACGTCTAGGCTTGACTATTTCAACATGCTCCTGGCTGGTCTCCCATCTTCCACCCTACATAAACTTAAGCTCATCCAAAACTCTGCTACCCGCATCCTAACTCGCACCAAGTCTCGTTCACCCATCTCCCCTGTCCTGGCTGACCTACTTTGGCTCCCAGTTGAGCAGCACCTTGATTTTAAAAGTCTCGTTCTTGTTTTCAAATCCCTCCATGGCCTCACCTTTCCCTATCTCTGTAACCTCCTCCAGCCCTACAATCCTCCCAGATATCTGCGCATCCCCAATTCTGGCCTCTTGCGTAGTGTAGGGGGTGGTGTGTGGGGTCAGCTTCACCTCTGACTTATGAGCGGTTCGAATCGCCCCCACTTCCTTGGTTCTAGACTTTGGACTTATTTGGGAGTTGTGACAAAAGTGCAGCAGACAAACTGATTTTGGTGCAAGGACTTTGAATTTTATTTGAGAAAGAAAATACAACACAATAATAACACTCTAGTAAAATGGGGAAACACTTCGACATACACGAGGGAAAATTATAGTAGACAAATATCTCACCCCTCCCAATCCCACCTTACTAGCTAGGTTAGGCTCTAAAAGGACCAGGGATAATGCTCACCAAACAACTCCTTGACAGTTGAGCTGGTTCGCGATTTTGGGATTCACTAGATGTGTCGGTTGGGGCCTGCCATACCCCAGACGCGGTGGAGGACTTCACCTGCATATCTGGTCAGTCTTCACGAGTCCGCTGATGCGGTAGGGTGCGTATTGGATTTATCAGGTGAGTACCCAATTTTCTTTGGTTAGAAATAGGGCTTAGAGTCTTTTTGAATAAAATCTTACCCAGGGGTAAGTCAGGATAGTTTGTAGAGTGGAAAAACTTGTGGATCTTCAGTTTCTTCCGAGTTGGGCTTTTGTTGGTCACGGTGGCCCAATATTACCCGGTTGGCTGAGGGTAATATTCGGTTGGTTGTTTCGTGGGGCCCTTGGTGCCGCGAGGTGTCCGATGGTGTGTTACTTCTTCTTCGAGAGAGAACTGCTTCGAGATGCTTGCTCCTTGATCTTGATGTTACTCGATGATGGCTCTTCAACTTGTACTTGGAACTGTTGCTGTTTGAACTCCTTTGAACACCTTTTACTTCTTCGAACTCCCGCCTTGCTGAACTGTACTCTTGAACTGTTTTTCACTGTCCTAACTGCTTGAACAGGCCTCCAATTATACTAATCGAGGCCTGCTAATCTGCACGCCAAATCAGTCTAGGTTTATTGTTAGATTTTGGCGGGCTCGTTAACATTGAGTTGTGTAAATTGTTTAATCGGTTTTGGGATGGCTTCCTGAGTTGTTGAAGTAGTTTAAAAATGTGAGAAGTAGTTTCGGGATGGTTTTCCTGAGCTGTTGAGCTCTTATTTAATTGTAGTGAATTGTCCTCAAGCTTTGAGTTTCCTGTGGGGCCTGAGATTCTTTGTAGGTTGGCGAAGCAATTTGTTTTATGCATGTTTTTGGATGGGTCCTGTGAGGCTGTTCTTCTGTGGGTCCATTGTTAACATATAAATTTCTTGATAGGGGCTGAGTGATGTCTACAGTTCCCCCAGACAGTTTGATTATCTCAAATATTCAAACTGTCTACTGCAGAGGTGGATCCCAAAATTCTGCAACAGCCCTTTTCCAAACATGCCTGAACATGTCTTTTAAAATGCCAAGTCTGTTTCTGACCTTGAATCTCCTTCTTAGGCCCAACATGTCTTTTTATCCTCCTGAAATTTTTTGCAAGGATCCAGTCATTTTTAATAAGGTTTTCCTTCATTTTGGGGGATCTGTTAACTTTGAGAATCTTACAGTAGCCCCGATTTTAATCGCTCCATCATGGTGGCTGTGCCTTCAGCTGCTGAGGACCAAAGCTCTGAAATCCCCTCCCTAAACCTCTCTGCCTCGCTACCTCTCTTTCCTCCTTTAAGATGCTCTTTAAAAACTACCTCTTTGATCATCTGCCCTAATTTCTCCTTATGTGGCCCGGTGTCAAGTTTTGTTTGATAATGCTCCTGTGAAGCGCCTTGGGATGTTTTACTACATTAAAGGCACTGTGTAAAGGCAAGTTGTTGTTGTTGTTGTCAGCTGACTGCCTGAGCAGTGTCTGAAAAGAAACCATTGAGAGAAATCACAGCAAGTACCAGGCTTTCTCTGCAACACATCACTGACAACAGAGGCCAGTCATCGGCAAACATAGGCGCTCCATCCAGAGATTTGTTTTGGACTGGGGTCTTATTATTACTGTAGTTGGACTTCCTGTCTCCTTGTTTGTAGGGGCACGTGTGTAGGCCTCAGGTTTGTGTGGGAGGGGGAAGGGGAGGGCAAAGTGCAAGAGTGAAGAATGTAGGAAACCTAGAAGATAAACATTAGTTCAGGAGGATAAACAGCTCACAACATCTGCACAAAAATAATCATCATCTTTGATCAATAATTTAATAAATATCATGTGACTACATAATCGTTAAAATAAGAAATATTATAAAATGTGGAAGACTTGGATCTCTCATTGCTTTGAGAGGAGGCTGCTTTTCTCCATTTCCTGCTGTTTATTTAGTTTGCGTTAAGCTTTTACACTACAGAGCTCCTCAGAATCGACTGCTTTAAATGCCTTAAATGTTGATGATTAATCTTTAAGTTGAGGATTATTGAGCTGTTTGAAGCAAAGTTTCAGCTGATGAAGCTAATGACTGAATAGCTGAGGATTCTGCAGGCAGGTCTAATAAATAAAATTGGGATCAGGAGAATCAATTGGAGAGCGGCATCGAGAAGGGGCCACAGGCGAGGTTTGGGAGCTACACTCTCCACACCATTACAAGGTGGAATGTGTTCTGTGCTCCAACTCTCCTGGCTCAGGAATTGTATTTAAACTGTACAGTTGTACTGAACATGAATAAAATATGAGGAGGCACTTTGCAATGTTTTGCCTCTATGCAGGCCATTTTCCCTGTAGTTTTCCTGCTCACTCATGTGTTCCCATTGTAGTCATACACATACGCACCCACCCTCGCACACGCACACACACGCACAAACACATGCAAACACACGCGCACAGGCCCACATTCACGCAGAAGCACATGCGCGCACATGCACACATATACACAAACACAGCATTAGGAGGTATGGGGGGAAAATTCAGTTGGTAGCACCACCCGTTAGCACCTTAAGAGGGAGCTAAGTGGGACGCAAACAAACTAGCGCCTGGGCACGGTGATATCTGTGCCTCTCGCGAAACTGACTGGACATTTTGCGGCGGCGCTAAACAATACCGCCCGATCTCCTGCGCACGCAGATCTTGACGTCATTCGAGAGTGCAACGCCCTTGGGGCGTCCCGGACCGGAAATTCAGTGGCACCCCCCTCCTTTCCACCTGGCGCTACCAATGACAGGTTGACTGGAATGCTTCCCAGTCGCTGCGGGGCTGGTGGGGGGGCACTATTTAAAGGGGGCCTCTTCCTGGCTTTTGTGTGGTAGCCATTTTTGCACCACTCGTTCTGAGAGAGAGAAAGAGATTTGGAGAGAGACAAAGAGAGAAAGAGAGACTTCTGCATTGAGTCAACGCTGTCTGAGGTCGTTTTGGCTTCTGACCATAACTTTGCAGGTACTTTGCTTTTTGACCTTTATAACTTTGATTGCCCAGATACTATGGGGGCTGCAATGGATGGGAACGTCATCCTTCTCCATCACATTCGGAGGGCACAGAGACACAGAGAGAGAGTGGCAATCATGGCCAGACGGAGGAGGACCAACAGGCCTCGGTACAGGAGACCTTACCCTCCCAGGGTTTTTCACCAACAGTTTGTTATGTTCATAAATAAATAGACGTTTTCATTATGAACAGCTAGCTTGAGCTAGTCATTTATTCAGCCATGTGGACTAGTGTACAGGCATCCAACTTGACTACTGCCTTGTGGGTAGCCCCCTTCTAAACATACAGCTCCACCTAGTGTACCATTCTAGAATGACATGATACTGATCATTACATCCCCCTTCCTTGGAGGTTAAACAAAATCAATATCAATCAATATCAATCAATCATAACAATATAAACATCTTCACAACAGTCAACACATTTTCAAAGCTTTACTTTATGAACTCTAAGCTTTTCATTTTTTTATTATAGTTTTCTTTGTACTCAAAGATTAAGTCTATCAGGCTTTTTTACTTCACGTGTGGATCTTCTCAGCACAGGTAAGTCTGATGTGTTTGCATGAGAGCCTGTATGTGTGTTTGTGTTAGATTGTTCTGGTGGTGAGTGACAAGATTCAGTTGCGGCATTGTCAATGATTTGCTCTTGGATAGTTTCTTGTGTTTTCAGGAGGGAACGGCGGTTCCTCCTGAGAATCTGTCCTTCCTCAGTTTTAACAGTGTATGACCTTGGTCCTACTTCCTCAAGAACTGTAGCTTTCCTCTGTCTTAGTTCCTTACTCTGTTTTTCTTTTGCACAGCAGGGTAGCGTGGTGCGCAACTTGCGACCCATTAGGAGTTCAGCAGGTGAAGAACCACAGTCTAAAAGGGAGGCTCGGTAGCTCAGCAGGGCGAGATATGGATCAGACTTGCTTTCTGTTGCTTTCTGCAGTAGCTGTTTGAGAACTTGAACACCTTTCTCTGCCGTACCATTTGACTGAGCATACAGAGGACTGGATGTGATGTGTTGAAAGTCATAATGTGCTGCAAACTGTTGCCACTCCTTACAGTTGAAGCACGGACCATTGTCGCTAACGGCAATCCTGGGAATTCCATGTCTGGTGAAGATGGATTTAACATGCATTATGACACTGCTTGCTGATGTGCTTGAGAGCAGCACCATCTCAGGATAGTTAGAATAGTAATCAATCAGTATTAGATAGTCTTTACCATTCAAATGAAAGAGGTCCATACAAACCTTTTGCCATGGTGCTGTTGGTAAGTCATCTACTATCATTGGTTCCTTTGCTTGTTTTTTTTGGTGTTTCTGACATGTCTCACATATGCCTATCATGTTCTCAATGTCCTTATTTATGCCAGGCCAATAAACAGTGTCTCTTGCTCTCCTTTTGCATTTTTCAATTCCGAGGTGTCCCTCATGAATCCTTTTGAGCATGTCTTGACGTAAAGCCTGTGGAACGACTATTCTGTTCTGTTTTAGTAATAGTCCACTTGCGACACTTAACTCTGACCTGATGTGATAGTACTTTGGACAGGAACCTTTTGGCCAACCATGATGAATGGTCTCTATTACTGTTTGTAACACTGTATCTTTTACTGTTTCTTCTGCTATTTGCTTTGATTTTGTGACTGACACGGGCAGCGTAGCAGTGACCATACTCACATGAACATCCACGTCTTCCTCAGTAGAGCTCACATGACTCATTGTGGGCGCTCGGGATAGTGCATCTGCTAACACTATGTGTTTGCCTGGTGTGTAGAACAGTTCAAAGTCATATCTTTGCAGCTTCATCATGAGTCGTCGAATCCTTGGAGACATCTCATTCAGGTTTTTTTTAATGATGGCAACCAGTGGGCAGTGGTCTGTCTCAACTGTGAAGGTGGGAAGTCCATATATGTAGCCATGGAACTTTTCTAGACCAACTACCAAGCCTAGACATTCCTTTTCAATCTGGGTGTATCGACACTCAGAGTCAGTCATAGACCTGGAGGCATAGGCAACAGGCTTCCAATCTTCACCCTCTGCTTGTAGCAAGACCGCACCTAGGCCATCTTTTGATGCATCCGTTGACACTTTGATTCACTTTGTTGGGTCAAAGAAGGTGAGTACAGGTGTGGTTGTCAGCACTGTTTTGAGGTTCATCCACTCTTGTTCATGTCTTTCTGTCCATGCGAACTCATTTGTTTTATGTAGCAGGTCTCGCAGACACGCTGTCTTGGCTGACAAGTTAGGAATGAACTTTCCAATGAAGTTTATCATCCCCATGATGCGTAGCACTCCTTTTTTGTCAGTGGGTTGGGGCATTTTGAGTATGGCATTTACTTTTTCCATATCTGGCTCTATTCCTTTACCAGATAGATTATCTCCTAGGAAAGTAACTTCCTGGATGCCAAACTGACACTTGTCTTTGTTGAGCTTCAGTCCATTCCGGCGTATGCTCTGTAGCACTTTAATCTGTCTCATTGTGTTCTTTCAGTGTGGAGCCCCAGATGATGATGTTATCAACATAGACCCGAACTCCTTCCAGACCTTCAATTATGTGTTCCATCGCTCTATGAAAGATTTCAGATGCAGATATTATCCCAAAAGGCATTCTGAGGAAACAATACCTGCCAAATGGTGTGTTGAAGGTACAGTATTTGGTGCTCTCTTCATCCAGTTTTAGTTGCCAAAATCCTTGTGAGGCATTGAGCTTTGTGAAGTATCTGGCACCTGACATTTCACTGGTGATTTCTTCTCGCTTGGGAATCTGGTAGTGTTCACGTTTTATGTTTGCATTTAAGTCCTTTGGATCCATGCTTACTCTTCGATCATTGTTCTTTTTCTTTACACATACCATGGAGTTAACCCAGTCTGTTGGCTCTTCAACTTTCCTGATGACTCCTAGTGTGGTCATTCTGTCCAGTTTTTTCTTGAGCCGGTCACGCAGGGGTGCTGGAACTCTCCATGGAGCATGTACCACTGGCTGAGCATCCTCCTTTAGCTGGATCTTGTAAGTGAATGGTAGAACTCCAAATCCTTTGAACACATCCAGGAAATTACTCACTACAGAATCCACTGAGTCATCTGGTCTGCTTATGGCACAGTTTATACGGTAGACTCTCTTGACCAGTTCTAAGTCCTCACAAGCTTTGTCACCTAGTAGTGAATCAAGTCCTTCAGCCACAACAGAAAACATGAGATGATGCACTTTGTCTTTGACTGTCACTTTGAGTGGGCATACACCTAAGCTATCTATTTTCTGTCCATTATAGTTCTTCAGTAGTACTGACTTTTTCTGCATTTTGGGCTTTTCTTTCATATTTTTAATGTCACTCATACTGATTAAGTTTGCTTTTGCCCCAGTGTCTAGTTTCAATGTAACTAATGCTCCATTTGCCTGCAGTGGCATCATCCATTTGTCCTCTTTTACTGCATTAACTTTATGTTCAGCATTGTCCATTCCTGAGGGCTGCACATTTCCTGTATCCTTTTCTATATTGTCACATGACACCATTCCTACAAAAAATGTCTCACTTAAATCAGTGTCCTCAATCACATTGACTTGTTGCCCTTTCTTTGTTTTTACTTTTGCAAAGCATTGTTTGGCAAAGTGATTCTTTCCATTACATTTTGTGCAAATTTTCCCAAACGCTGGGCATTGTCTTGACTGGTGCTGGTAACCACAGCGTTTACAATTAAAAATTCCATCCTCTGATTGCTTTGCATTTCTGTTCTGCCCCTGTTTCTTCCCCTTGTAGGACACAGCACCGACAGCAGCACAGTCACTCATTACAGTCGCATCATTATTAATTTCACTGAAAGTCTTTGCGTGCTGTTGAGCTAGCTCACTGGCATGGCATATTTTCACAGCAGTCTCCAATGTTAGTTCGGTTTCTCTCAACAGACGTTCCCTGACCTTTTTATCATGAATACCAAACACAATCTGGTCACGAATCATGGATGATTTCAGTTCAGAGAAATTACATGTCTGTGCTTTCAGTTTCAGATCGGTCACAAAGCTATCAAAAGTCTCATTTTGCTGCTGTGTCCGTGAACGGAACACATACCTCTCATAGGTCTCGTTCTTTTTGGGAGAACAATGTGTATCAAACTTCTTTAGCACATCATCCATTTTTTCTCTGTCCTCCTCTTGATCAAATACAAATGTATTAAATACCACTATCGCCTGCGGGCCTGCAACCATGAGCAGTAACGCTATTTTCCTTGCGTCTGGCTTCGTACCGAGCCCGATAGCAGCAATGTAGAGTTTGAATTGTTGTTTGAAAGTCCGCCAATTGCAGTCGACATTCCCTGTGAGTTTCAAACCCTCCGGTGGCTTCAAACTCTCCATGTAGCGTTTCACAATATTCAGCAGAGATTACCAATTTTGGTACCATGTTATGTTCATAAATAAATAGATGTTTTCATTATGAACAGCTAGCTTGAGCTAGTCATTTATTCAGCCATTTGGACTAGTGTACAGGCATCCATCTTGACTACTGCCTTGTGGGTAGCCCCCTACTAAACATACAGCTCCACCTAGTGTACCATTCTAGAATGACATGTTACTGATCATTACACAGTTCTCCTACATTAATATGTCTGAGGAGCAGTATTTATGAAGGCTGCGATTCAGCAAGGAGGTGGGCACTGAGCACTGCCACCTGCTTCAGCCAAATCTGCAGACTCAACTGAGGAGCAGGATGTCTCTGTCAGTGGCAGTGAAGATAAAAGTGGCTCTCAACTTTTATGCCACTGGCTCATTTCAATCAGCTACTGGGACATCGCCAATATCTCCCAGTTCGCGGTGCATTGCTGCATCCGTCAGGTAACAAATGCCCTCTTTAAAAGGAGACGAGAGTACATCTCTTTCCCCATGACCCCGGACAAGCAGCAAGAACACGCAATGGGCTTTGCGATGATAGCGGGCTTCCCCATGGTGCAGGGTGCCATTGACTGCATGCATGTGGCTTTGTGGGCGCCGCAAGTGAATGCCGAGGATTTCCGCAACCGAAAGTGCTTCCATTCCTTAAACGTCCAGTTGGTCTGTGACCACAGACAGCTGATACTCACTGTCAATGCCCACTTTCCAGGCAGCAGCCATGATGCCTTCATCCTGCAACAGACTTCTGTGGCAGACCTTTTCCAGGCACTGCATCACCCAGGAGGTTGGCTTCTCGGGGACAAGGGATATCCTCTGTGCACCTGGCTGATGACACCGCTCTGTTTGCCCAGCACCCCTGCTGAGCTACGACACGAGAGCCATCAAGCTACCAGGAACATTGTTGAGCACACAATCGGCGTGCTCAAGCAATGGTTCCGCTGTCTGGACCATTCTGGAGGAGCCCTGCAGTACTCGCCTGAGCGAGTCTCCCACTTTGTTGTTGTGTGCTGCATGCTGCATATCCTTGCTATCCTCAGGACCCAGCCAATGCCAACAGACATTGGAGCACCAGCAGAGGAGGAGGAGGAGGAGGAGGAGGAGGAAGATGAGGAGGATGATCATCAGCAGCACCAAGGCGGGAGGGAGGCACAAAGTGGAAGGGCCGTCCGTCAAAGGCTCATAGCAAGTTGCTTCTAGGCCCCCCCTGAGGGAATGGCTTCTGCCATTCAGACAACCTGAATGAAACCATCCTGCAACAATGAGTGCAAAGACCAAACATGTACATTTTGAATACAGACACTTCTTTAGGGTGACCCCGAGCTTCCGGTCGCCTGTCATTTTAATTCACCGCTCCATTCCCACTCGGACCTTACCGTCCTTGGCCTCTTGCATTGTTCCACGGAACCTCAACGTAAACTCAAGGAACAGCACCTCATCTTCCGATTAGGCACTTTGCAGCCTTCCGGACTCAATATCGAGTTCAACAATTTCAGATCATAACCTCGGCCCCTATTACATTTTTACTTATATATTTCTTTTCCCACCCCTTTGTTTTGGGTTTTCCCTCTCCCCTCCGCCCTTTCCTCTTTTTTTTTTACATGGCAGCTGTCTCTCATTCTGCCAGTACATTTCACACCTAATCTGAGCTGTCTTTTGTCTCTTTACTAGTCCTATCATCATCTCGTCTCATTTTGAATACCTCTTAATGTCTATTCACTTCTTTTGTTCCCTCCCCAGCCCTCCTTTCGATCTATTTCATTTCCTTTCCAGTTTTGAAAAAGGGCTTCGACCCGAAACGTCGACTCTAATTTCTCTCCATGGATGTTACCTGGCCTGCTGAGTTTTTCCAGCATTTTCTGTCTTTATTTCACAAACTCTGTGTGTCTCATTTCTGCATGACAAAGTAATAGAAAGAAACACAAAAAAAAGCAGTCATTCACATTACTGGCTCTCACAACCTGGAGACAATGTCAAAAACAGTAACAAAAATTTGACCACAAACCTCGGCCTTTAATAAAACAATGAAAAACATTTTGCCACACCTCCTACTTTTTGCCCTTCGAGGGTGATCTGCTCCCCTTGCGAAATTCCCCCCTTCCCACCCTGCAGCTCCTCCGCAATGGGACCCCAGTGGCTGGAGCAAGGCTGGGGGAAGGCTGCTGAGTGTCAGAAACTGAGACTGCAGATACCCTTGAGGGACGGCCTGGACCAGCTCTGGGCCTGGAGGGCCCGGCTGCTGACTGCACCAACTCTGCATGGCCGGCAGCAGTCTGTCCTACAGGTGGTGGCAACTGCAGTGGAGAAGTGCCAGTGGTGGCAGCAGGAATGCTGTCAACTTGAGAGAGGACAGCAACTCCCTGCTCGACCGACACACTGGCACTCCCACAGGGCAGCACTTCAGCATCCGGAGCAATCTGATGGAGCACAGATTGCTGGCCTGCTACGGCGCGGTGAGAGCCCCGGGGAAATCTGCCCAATCCAGCGAGGGTGGCAGCAGTCAGTACTCTTGTGGCCTCAATCTGCGTCTGCATGAGACCAGCCACTGACTGCATTGCAGCACTTAGCATTTGCGTGGCAGCCGCCTGTGCTACAGCGAAGTGCTCCACACTCCTTGCCAGTGATTCAATGAATTCAGGCAACCTTGCCACTGCAGCCATGAGCTCAGTGTGCCTTTGCTCCGCCTGGGCACTCATTTCAGCGAGGACACGCTCCTCGTCTGCGTCCAGTGCAGCAGGACTCGTGGCCATACTCTCCTTCCGGGGAGAAGGCCCCCGAGCTTCCCTACCCCCCTCGCGTTGCTGCAGCCCGCTGCGTCCTGGAGCTTTACCCTCATCAGACCATTCCCCCCTGCTCCCCTCCAGGGAAGGCGTGTCCCGAGTATGAGCATGGGCTGCCTCAGTAGAGGGTGGCGCTGATGGTCCGGCTTCCTCTTCCTCCTCGCCTTCAGCTTCACTCTCACTGGCAGCTTGAGGGCCCGTCTCCTCACCTGGTGAATCACCATCTGAAAGCAGGGAGGTACAAGAGTGGCTTTAGCGTGAGGACAGGGTGGCAGCAAGGGAGGCATGAGTGCAGCGATTTAGTGATTTGGATTGAAAGTGTCAAAGGCTGCTGTTGTGAGGAACAAGTGGAAGGAGAGAGGACAAAAAGGTGATGACCTTACCATTGCTGTCCAGAACGGGGTCGGCATCTCCAGTGGCGACGGGACCAATCACCAGGCTTGCCACAATCCTGTAGACGCGCTCCTCAAGATCGCTGATGGTTGAATCTGAGGCCGCTCTCCACCAGTCCGTTGCTGCTGTCTCCTATTATGAGACAGCTTGGCCTGCAAGAAAAAGGATGGCGTCTGAGTAAATATGCAGCCATGGTCTTGCCTGAAATGCCTCCCATGGTTGAATAGCCCTTACTGTATGCAGCCATGATCTTGCCTGAAATGCCTCCCATGGTTGAATAGCCCTTACTGTATGCAGCCATGATCTTGCCTGAAATGCCTCCCATGGTTGAATAGCCCTTACTGTATGCAAAGTGTGGAATGTGTGTGTGTGTTTGATGAAAGGGCCATAGGTGTTGGATGAGTGTTGGGCATTGGGGCTTTCAAGACCCTCTGGCCATAAAGTGAGGTTGCGATGGAGGGATGAGGAGGTTTTGAAAAAAAGGCACTCACCCTGACGACCTGAGTGAGGTCGTTGAACTTTTTCCTACATTGCACATGGGTCATCGGCACCATGCTGCTTGAGGACACTCTCTGAGCCACCTCCCTCCACACTCTTCTGTACTCCTGTGGCAAAGGCCTCCTGCCACTCTCTGGGTACAAAATGGGTCTTCTGCGCTCCACCCCGCGAACCAGAGCCTCCAAAGCCCGCTCGCTGAAGCGCTGTGCTCGCTCCCTGGCCCTTTCCATAGTGTCTGGCTGCTAGATTTAGCCACAGGTCTGCCCAGGCCGAGATTCAAGGCTCCAGTGAGCAGGGTGTGGCTGCAGAGCAAGATCGACCCTCCCCTTTAACAACTGGCCGGCGCCAGTGTGTCTGTGTTCAATCACTAACTGACAGCACCTGCGCTGTGCCCGCCCTCTGAGGTAGCGCCTCGCTCCTCGGCCTTAGCGCCTTAAGAGAGTTGTGTAGCACCTGATTTAGCACTCCAATCACCTCCAGGGGTGATAAAAGCCAAGTTTGCTGTCGGAGGCGATAATTAGCGCCAGGCGCTAAACTTTGCGCACCACCAGTAATGGCGCCCCATATGGGCGATACTGAATTTTTCCCCCATGGAATTTAATTAATACAAACCTCAAAACTGTTGCAACACTTTTCATGCTGTGTTCTTGTTTGTATCCGTGGTTAGTGTTAGCCTTTGTTGGTTTGATAACTGGTTAATGGAATCATTCATTTGTGAGATCATTTTGAAATGAATCTTTCTCACCTTGTGCTGGAGCCCCTGTTTGATGTGTTTGTCTCCAAATGAATTTGGTCAGTGGGAACAGCTATTGGGCAATTTGTGCCTAACAAACTGACTGTTTGTAAATGAAAAGTTAAATCACACTAGAAGACTTCTATTGTGAGGCACTCCAGAATCACTTACACTACGTTTCATATTATGTACATTCTATATATTGTAAGGTGATCACACATTTAAACTGCACTGAAGAGCAACTCTGTAACAACACAAAATAGGGCACAAAATGGCTGCTTCATTTGGTGGACCCATTCGAGTTGTGTGGCTGAAACAGGAGCTCTGAGGGTGTCACCAGATGTTATGACAAACATGATTTTAATATTGGAAGATAATCCTGTTGAGATTAGGCTGGTCCTGGTTGGGCCACATGGGGGCAGCTCTGAGCCACCCTGTTTTTTCAGTGAGGATTAGAAACATAGAAAAATAGGAGCAGGAGTAGGCATTCGGCCTTTCGAGACTACTCCGCCATTCAATATAATCATAGCTGATCCTCTATCGCAATACCATATTCCCGCTCTCTCCCCATACCCCTTGACGCCTTTTGTGTCTAGAAATCTATCTACCTCCTTCTTAAATATATTCAGTGACTTGGCCTCCACAGCCTTCTGTGGTAGAGAATTCCACAAGTTCACCATCCTCTGAGTGAAGAAATTTCTCCTCATCTCAGTCCTAAATGCCCTACCCCATATCATGAGACTGTGACCCCTCGTTCTAGACCCCCCAGCCAGGGGAAACATCCTCCCTGCATCTAGTCTGTCGAGCCCTGGAAATACGCTGGCCGCGATTTTGCATGCGCTCAGAGGGCGGGTTTGGAGGCGGGTCGGAGGGTAAAATCGCAAAGATTGACGGCGGGGTCCAATCCTGCCGTCAACCCGCCTCTGTGCAACTTTCCCACATGCCGCTCCCAGACTCCCGATCACCAAGTGTTGGGAGAGGCCCTTAAGGCAGTTAACAGCTTGTTAACTGCCTGGATAAGCCTATTTTCACAGTGGTTTTCGATTTTTCCACATTTTCTGCATGTTCCACGCTGTTCCCAAACCACGCCAGCTGATTGTGCCAGGTTCACCAAGTGACTGACTTCTTGACAGCTGCAGCTCCAGCATAAAAACGGTGCTATTAACAAGGCTCACTTACAGATGGCAGAACTTTATTTTTTCAGGTCTTGGAAAACTTTTTGCAGATCTACTGATCTTGCAAGTGGTGAAGCTGAGATCCATCTCCACTGTGACCTCCTGGGAAAACTCTCTCCCCACATTGACTGAGCACTTCCTCAACTGAGATATCTACCAGCAGCATGGGAACCATTTATACCCTGTCATCCTGGTCCTCAGGTTCGGAGGAAGAGCAGCCGATTCAGCAGCAGAACCAGGCACAACAGCAGCACCAACAACAGGAGCGCCAACCCCCTCCTCACCCACCTGATGCTGCACAGGGCAGAGGGCGTCAGCGCAGGGCTGCACGTCGCCGCAGGAGATACCCCCAACACAGGGTTTACAGGCTGAGGATGAGCTTCCTCAACATGACTGAGCAGCAGTGCCAAAGGAGGCTGAGACTTTCGAGAGAGGTAGTCGCTGACATCTGCGCAATGCTGCACCAACACCTGGAGCCCAGAGGAGCGGGTGGACACCCCTTACTAATGGCTGTCAAAGAAACCATTGCCCTTTAAATTTTTTGCTTCAGGGTTCATCGAGGGCTCATCAGCAGACATCAGCGGCATCTCCCAGTCTGCCGCACACACCAGCATCACGCAGGTTACCGATGCCCTCTTTGCAAAGGCACATAATTACATCCACAGATCAAGCAATTGTAACCACACGTGCGGTTGGCTTTGCAAATATGGCAGGCTTGCCAAGGGTGCAGGGCGTCATAGACTGCACACATGTGGCCCTTAGGGCACCCCATCACAACCCAGCTGTTTTTGTCAACCACAAGGGCTTCTACTTCCTTAACGTCCAGCTGGTGTGTAATCACAGGAAGGACATTATGCATGTTTGCGCTAAGCACCCTGGCAGTTGCCATGACTCATTCATCCTGCGGCAGTCTACTGTGCCTCAGCTCTTCAATCCGCCAACCCAACATTCCGGATGGCTACTTGGAGTCAAGGGCTATCCCCTGAAGACGTGGCTGATGACACCATTGAGGAGGCCATCGAACGAAGCTGAGGAGCGCTACAATGCCAGCCACATTTTGACCAGATCCATCATCAAGCAAACCATTGGCTTGCTCAAAATGCGATTCAGATGCCTTGAGAGATCAGGTGGAGCCCTACAGTACTTACCAGCCAAGGTCTCCAGAATCATCGTGGTCTGCTGTGCACTGCACAACATCGCACAGCATCGTGGCTTGCAGCTGCCTGAGGAAGAAGTGGCTCAGCGCATAGCCTCCTCCTCCTCCTCCTCGGAGGTGGATGAGCCAGCTGCAGCAGCACACGAGCAGCAGCACGCGAGCACATTGATGCCTGTGATTCACGGGATACACTAATCTTTGCCAGATTTGCTTAGGTAGACGAATCAAACACATGTGGCTGGCACCTCCTTACCTCACCATACACAATGTACAAGAACCTGTGGGTTCCTATCACTCTCACCACCATCATTACAAATGCAAGTCGCCCTGAGTCCTCAATGTGCAACTTCCATTTTCCAGATCACATAGGCCAGAACTTCAACTGTTTGCCATCACTTCTGTTTAATACATGCACAAAAGGATGACAATGCCAAATATTAAAGACAACAAGTGACTACCCTTGTGACTAATTGTGCTTTATCTTTCTCTTACGCGTGCTTCTACTTGGTGCTTCCCCTGTAGCTTCAGCAGATGTGGAAGCACCTTGCTCACTTTCATGCTGCTCCTCCTTCGACACCTTTGGCGGGCGTCCTCTGGATTTGTGAGCCTGTGAGGGCTCGGTAACAGTCTACTCCTCCTGCGGCTGTGCAGAGGCTAAGACGCCCATCTCAGTTGGGTGAGGACTCTGGTGGGGCTCTGACCAAGGGCTATGCAGTGGCATGGGAGTGTGAGCGCTTGGAGAGGAGCCCACACTTCCTTGTTGCCTGCCACCAATATCCCTCTCATGGGTCCGCCCCACTTCAGTGCTAGCAAGTGGCTGGATAGCACCTTGCTGCAATTCAGGGGGGCCATGAGGACCCATATCTGCACTGGCAGTCCTCCTCAAAAGGACTTCCATGAAGCTCTGGTTTCTCTGCTCAATAGCTGCCCATCGCTCCTCCAGAGATGTCAATCTATTCTGAACAGTCACCATGTTTTCCTGACTCTGGTGACCTATTTCCTCCATGAGAGTAGCCAACCTCTCCTCTACTGTAGCCATCCTTTCTGTTGTGTCTGGGTATAATAAGACACAGACTGCAGCAGAAACGGTACAACAGGTGTTTACTCAACGTGGCTCACAGTGGAATTGACTGTACAGATTACTACTCAGTGCTATATACAGGTGTGGTCACTGCCGGTACTACAGTATACATGAGCTGTAAAAAGTAGTTCCCCCCTTAAAGGTATATACATTACAATTCCTCCCCTTTTAGATTAACAGTACCATAACACTCATTTAACAATTAAATATCAAACTAATTACAATTAACACTTTTAACAGGCAACATTAGCTGAAAATAGTCTATTTATATATTCAGTCTTTGGGGAGGCTTCCTGATCCTTTCTGGATAGCGCCTTTCCCAAGTGTCTTGCTCTTGGTGCGGAGGCAATTCTGGCCCCCTGTTGTCGGTTGGTTCACCAGCTTCCGATGCTACTGTTTCTGGGGTAGATGCGACCTGTACGTCGGGTTCATCACCAGGTACGTATGGGCGAGGCATGGGGTTGACTTGTTCCTGTGACTCTAGGATCTGGTCAGCATGGCATCTCACGATGCTCTCCCCAACGTCCACTGTGTACATTAGTGGGCGCTGCCGTGTGCATATCGTTCCTGGCTGCCATTTTTCTGTTCGGTAGTCACGGGCCAAGACTGGTTGCCCTACATTGAAGCTCCTTGTTGGCTTCTCATGGATGTGCTGGAATTGCTTACTCTCAACATCTCTTCGTACGTTTGGTCTGAGCAAATCCAGGCGAGATCTTAACCTTCGGTTAAAGAACATCATGCCTGGGGCCTGGTTGGTGACTGCATGTGTCGCATTCCGGTAGGCGAACAGGAAATTGTCCACCTTGTGCTGCAGCGGAATGTTGTCATTGTACATAGCCTTTATTGCCTCCTTAAAGGTTTGTACGAACCTCTCAGCCAATCCATTTGTGGCTGGATGATACGGGGCGGATGTGTAATGCATTACCCCATTCTTTTTCAAGAACCTCCGGAACTCTTCGGACACAAACTGTGGTCCGTTGTCGGAGCTAATCTGTTCTGGCAAGCCATTCCTGGCAAAAATGGTCCGTAGGACTGCAATAGTTTTCTCCGTGGTGGTGGAGGACATTTTGATGACCTCAGGCCATTTCGAGTGCGCATCCACAGCTATTAAAAACATTGAGTCCATGAATGGACCAGCAAAATCAATATGCACCCGTTGCCATGGAGATGAGGGCCACTCCCATGGGTGTAGAGGGGCCTGTGGTGGTGCATTTTGGACTTTCTGGCGTCCTGAGCAGTTCTTGGTCAGGTCCTCGATTTGTTTATCGATTCCCGGCCACCACACCTAAGCCCTGGCTAGGCTTTTCATTTTTACCCCTCCCAGATGACCCTCATGAAGCTCATTGAGCACTCTATCCCTTAACTTGGGTGGAATTACCACTCGGGATCCACACATCAAGGTCCCCCGGCAGACTGACAGCTGTTCTATCCTTGTTGAGAATGCTGGCATCAGTGAGTCGCCATGTGCTGGCCATCCCTTCACCATCAAATCATATACCCGAGACAGTGTCGGGTCATTTCGGGTTTCCTTTTCGATACAAGCTTTAGTTACCGGTAGGTATTCAACTATAGTCGAATGGAATATTTCGACAGGATCCACTGCTGGTGCTTTCTCCGCAGTAGGCAGTGGCAGGTGTGATAGCCCATCAGCATTTCCATGCTGTTTCGTGCCCTGATATTCAATCTCATAGTGGTGCACCCCTAGAAAAAGTGACCATCTTTGTAGTCGTTGCGCAGTCATCACTGGAACGCCCTTCTTCGGATTAAAAATGGAGACAAGAGGCTGGTGATGAGTCAGCAAGGTGAATTTCTGCCCGTGCAGATAGTGATTGAACTTTTTCACTCCCCACACTAGGCTGAGGGCCTCCCTGTCAACCTGGGCGTAGTTATGCTCAGCTGAGGTTAGTGATCGTGACGCAAAGGCTATTGGCCTCTCTGAGCCGTCCGAGAATTTGTGCGACAGCACCGCTCCAATGCCGTAGGGTGACGCATCACATGCCAACCGAATTGGTAATGCCGGGTTGTAATGGGCCAATACCTCTTTCGATGTGATTAGTGTTTTGCTGTTCTGGAAAGCTCGTCTACATTCGTCACTCCACTTCCATGGCACCCCAGTTTGCATCAGAGTGTTCAGTGGGTGTAGTATTGTAGACAAATTTGGCAAGAACTTATGGTAGTAGTTTACCAGCCCGAGGAACGACCTCAGTTGTGACACATTTTCCGGTGCTGGAGCCTTGACTACTGCCTCAATCTTCTCTGGGGACTTATGTAACCCCTCTTTATCGATAATGTGGCCACAATACGAGATCTGTTTTCTAAAAAACTCGCATTTGGGGCGGTTAGCTCGGAGCCCATATTCCTGCAATCTAGTGAGCACCTGCTCCAGGTTGGCAAGGTGATCACTGTCATTTTCGCCCGTGACCAGGATGTCGTCCAAATAACACTGGGTCCCTGGGATCCCTTGCAGGACTTGTTCCATTGTCCTCTGCCAAATAGCCAGAGCTGATGCTACTCCAAATACCAGCCGGTTGTATTGGTAGAGACCTTTATGGGTGTTGATTGTGAGGTATTTTTTTGATGCTTCTTCTACCTCCATTTGCAGATACGCCTGGGCCAGATCAATCTTAGTGAAGCGTTTCCCTCCAGATAGCGAGGCGAAAATATCTTCAATCCGCGGAAGTGGATATTGTACGGTGTGAAGGACCGGGTTCACTGTTACCTTAAAGTCCCCACAGATGCGAACCTTCCTTGGTTCCCCAGGCGTGTTGCTCAATGACTTTTTCATCACAGGGATGATGGGTGTAGCCCACTCGCTCCAGTCTACCTTGGACAGTACAGTTGAACGTTCCAGACTCTCCAGCTCTGCTTCGACGGCTGGGCGGATCGCATAAGGTACCGGTCTGGCCTTAAAAAATTTTGGCCTTGCGTTTTCTTCAATTTTAATCGTCGCTGTCATGCCTTTTAGTGTTCCGAGTCCTTGCTGGAACACTTCTTTCGCGTCAGTTAGGATCTTTGACAGTCGCGCAGGTGTGACGTTGTCATCCTTTTTGTCAGCCACAGTCAGTGCCTGTATGGAATGCCAATCCAGGTGTATTTTCCAGATCCATTCACGTCCCAGTAATGGTGGTCCTCCATCTTGCAATACATACAGGTCTAGTTTTGGTGTTTCCGTACCGTTATATATAACGGTCACCCTTATTTTTCCTTTGGGGTAGACTTTTTGCCCCGTGTACGTCTTCAAAATAATTTTTGTGTCTCTCAAGGGTATGTGTGAGAATAGCCACTCGTAGTCCCGTCGGTTTATGACTGTTAGGGCTGATCTTGTGTCCAATTGCATCTTTACCTGGACTGATGCTATCTTGAGAGTGACCCAAATGGTTCGGTGATCCTCCGTTATGATCACTTTATGTAGTTTCAGACAACTCAGTTCCCTGCTTTCGGAGTCATTATCACTCTTTTGTTCGTCTGAACTATTCTCCGTCATCTTATGTACCTTCTTGCACTTTCCTTTGGTAGGTTTCTTATTGCTGGTTTTCTTTCCCGACCTGCAGACTTGTGCTATGTGTCCTACTTTTCCACACTGTCTGCACACTTTGTCTTTGAACCAGCAATCATTCTGGTCATGTGTTGTTCTGCCGCAGCGATAGCACTTCATTGTTCCATATGACATTTCGTTTGTGCCATATTCTTGCGGTTTCTGTTGTATCTCTGCAGCGCCCCGTGCTGCTGCTTCATATGATACCGCAATGCTGAAAGCCTTTTCCAGCGTAAGGTCCTTTTCAGATAAAAGCCATTTCTGGGTTCCTTCACTTTGAAGCCCACACACAAACTTGTCCCTTAAGGTATCTGCCAGTCCTGCTCCAAACTGGCAGTGTTTCGATAGTTTGCGCAGTTCTGTTAACTAATCAGCATTGCTTTCATCCTTTTGCTGGTTCCGTTTGTGAAACTTGAACCTTTCTGCTATCAGCAGCGGTGTGGGTTTTAAATGTCCCTGTGGTGTCGTTACTATTGTGGTAAACCACTGTTTGTATTCCACTGTGTACATGCCTGGACATGCCTCGGCTGACTCCTCCCACAAGTCCTAGTATAAAGGTGGCTGCTCCCCAGCCCCTTTGTATTCTGGACCGGTCGACCACTCGAGGCAGACCTTCATTCTTTTGTTAATAAAAGCCTTTAGTTACTCTCTTAACTCTCAGTCTTTTATGAGTAATTGATAGCGCATCAATTTTATTAACAAGATTTTTATAATGGAGAAGATCCTCACACCAGCATGCCTGGACTTAGATCATTGGGAGGCGGACTCATCCACCAGGTTTACTCACTGGCTTAAGTGTTTCGAAAAATTCCTGACCGCCTCCGCAGCAATCAAATCGGACGAGGACAAACTGGATGTCCTGACCTCCAAAGTGAACCACCGAGTGTACTCGGTCATCCAAGACGCGACCTCATACGCGGACGCTATCAAGCTCCTCAAGGACCAGTACACGCACCCAGTGAATGAAGTGTACGCCAGGCACCTTCTGGGGTGTCGTAAACAACAACCTGGGGAATCGACCGTGGAATACCTTCAGGCACTGTCTGTGCTTGGCCGGGCCTGTGGTTGTAAGGATGTAAAGGCCGCCGTGTACACAGAGGAACTTATCCGGGACGCTTTTGTAGCGGGCCACAGATCCAATTACACCCGACAGCGACTGTTGGAGCAGAGTGACCTCGACCTCAACAAGGCCTCTGAACTCGCACTATCATTGGATGCAGCCTACCGGGGCATGGATGCCTACTCCTCTGCACCGTGGACGCCGCGGGGAATGACAGCCTGGGACACGGTAGGACCGCCTCATAGCGCCGTGCCACCCCAGCCACACCCCAGCAACGGCCCAACTACCGCAGCAGTGTCCCAAGGCCAGACAGCAGTGCCCCAAGGCCAGAAATGCTACTTCTGTGGCCAGGCAAAACACCCCAGAGCGCGCTGCCCGGCGAAAAACGCGATCTGCTCGGGCTGCGGGAAGAAGGGACACTACGCTAACGTCTGCAGGGCCAAAGCCACCCCAAACCCCAGCAGCACCGCGTGTGGGCCATGCGGGCCGCCATCTTGGGCCTCCCCGGCCATGTGCGAACCACCGGTACAGCAGCCATTTTGGACGCCTCCAGCCACATGGGGATCATGGACGCTGCCATGTTGGACGACAGCCGGAACGCAGCAGGCCTCCAACACCGCCTCATCTGATACCCGCAGCGACACACCGACCCCTACACTGGCATCCGTTACACTGGACCAAGCGAGACCACACCAGCTGGCCAGTTCCACAATGGACATTAAGGTAAATGGCCACGATACAACCTGCCTTTTTGACTCTGGGAGCACGGAGAGCTTCATCCACCCCGACACGGTGCGGCGTTGCTCTCTCCCAGTCCTGCCTGCGCACCAGCGGATTTCTATGGCCTCCGAGTCCCAGTCGGCGGACATCGGCGGCTACTGCGTAGTGACACTCGTAGTAGACGGGACCGTGTATGATCATTTTAAACTTCTGGTCCTGCCCGACCTCTGCGCTGCCGTCCTGCTGGGGTTAGATTTTCAGTGCCACCTTAAAAGTGTTACGATGGCGTACGGTGGACCCCTACCCCCACTCACAGTCCGCAGCCAGCAGCTCCCAAATTGCCCGCCGCGCACCAGGTGCAACCTCTCCACACTCAGAGTCACCCCCCCCACACTGTTTGCTAACCTCACCCCCGACTGTAAGCCCATCGCCACAAAGAGCAGGTGATACAGTGCCGGGGACAGGGTTTTCATTAAAACTGAAGTGGAGCGGCTCCTGAAGGAAGGGATTATTGAGGGCAGCACCAGCCCCTGGCGAGCCCAGGTTGTGGTCGTTAAGACCGGCGAGAAGCAGCGCCTGGTCATCGACTACAGCCAGACAATAAATCGCTACACCCTGCTGGACGCCTACCCACTCCCCCACATAGCTGATATGGTCAACCAGATCACGCAGTACCGCGTCTTCTCGACCATTGACCTGAAATCAGCGTACCACCAGCTCCCTATCCACCCTGAGGACCGCCAGTATACTGCCTTTGAGGCAAACGGCCGCCTCTATCACTTCCTTAGGGTTCCCTTTGGCATCACCAACGGGGTCTCCGTCTTCCAAAGGGAGATGGACCGGATGGTAGATCAAAATGCGTTGCAGGCCACTTTCCCATATCTGGACAATGTGACCATCTGCGGCCGTGACTTGCAGGACCATGACGCAAACCTCGAAAAATTCCTCCGCACCGCCCAACTCCTGAACCTGACATATAACAAGGAGAAGTGCATATTCCGCACAAACCGCCTCGCCATCCTTGGCTGTGTTGTGGAACACGGAGCCATCGCCCCGACCCCGACCGGATGCGTCCCCTTATGGAACTCCCACTGCCCCACTGCCTCAAGGCCCTGAAGAGGTGCCTAGGGTTTTTCTCCTATTATGCCCAGTGGGTCCCCTACTATGCGGACAAGGCCCATCCGCTGATCAAGTCCACCTCTTTTCCCTTGACGGCAGAGGCCCGCTTAGCCTTCCACCGTATCAAGGAAGACATTGCCAAAGCCACCATGCACGCAGTGGACGAATCCATCCCCTTCCAGGTGGAAAGCGACGCGTCCGACTTTGCCCTGGCCGCTACCCTCAATCAGGCGGGGAGACCCGTGGCCTTCTTTTCACGAACCCTCCAAGGCCCGGAGACCAGACACTCCGCTGTTGAGAAGGAGGCCCAGGCGATTGTGGAGGCTGTGCGTCATTGGAGGCACTACCTGGCCGGAAAACGATTTACCCTGCTCACTGACCAACGTTCAGTTGCTTTCATGTTTAACAACAAGCAGAGGGGCAAAATCAAAAATGACAAGATCTTGAGGTGGAGAATCGAACTTTCCACCTACAATTACGAGATCTTGTACCGGCCCGGGAAGCTCAATGAACCCCCGGATGCGCTATCGCGTGGCACCTGCGCCAGCGCGCAGATCGATAGACTGTGGGCCCTCCACAATGACCTCTGCCACCCGGGGGTCACCAGGTTCTTCCACCTCATCAAGGCCCGCAACCTGCCTTACTCTATTGAGGAGGTCAGGACCATGACCAGGAACTGCCAAGTCTGCGCTGAGTGCAAACCGCACTTTTATAGACCAGACAGGGCCCACCTGATAAAAGCCACTCGCCCCTTCGAGCGCCTGAGCGTTGATTTTAAAGGGCCTCTCCCCTCCTCCGACCGCAATGTGTACTTCCTCAATATTATTGATGAGTACTCCCGTTTCCCGTTCGCCATCCCCTGCCCAGACATGACCAGTGCCACGGTCATTAAATGTCTGAACGACCTCTTCACCCTGTTCGGTTTCCCCAGCTATATCCATAGCGACCGGGGCTCATCGTTTATGAGTGACGAACTCCGTCAGTACCTGCTAACTAGGGGTATTGCCACAAGCAGGACCACCAGTTACAACCCCCGGGGGAACGGACAAGTGGAAAGAGAAAATGCGACAGTTTGGAAGGCCGCCCTGCTAGCCTTAAAGTCTAGGGGCCTTCCAACCTCCCGCTGGCAGGATGTGCTCCCCGATGCGCTCCACTCTATTCGGTCACTGCTCTGAACTGCCACTAACGCCACCCCTCATGAGAAAATGTTTGTCTTCCCAAGGAAGTCCACATCGGGGACATCGCTACCGCCATGGCTGACGTCCCCAGGGCCGGTCCTACTGAGAAGGCACGTGAGGACCCATAAAATGGACCCCCTGGTCGAGAGGGTCGACCTCCTCCACGCCAACCCCCAGTATGCTTACATTGCATACCCGGACGGGCGGGAGGACACAGTCTCCATAAGAGACCTTGCACCCTCGGGGGCCGCAGTAACCCACTACTCACTACCACCCCCCCCCACAATCCGATATCCAGCCCCGGCAGACGGCAGGCCTGGGCCCAGCGACCCGCTCGACATCTACGAGGACGACACGCCTGTGCCACAGCCTACGCGGGACTCGACGCCGGAAGCTCCACTACCCCTGCCGTCGCCACGCCGATCACAGCGGCAGACAAGACCTCCGGAGAGACTCCAATACACTAACTTTTAATACACTTCAGCCCGCCGGACTCAATTTTAAACAAGGGGTGAATGTGGTAAACCACTGTTTGTATTCCACTGTGTACATGCCTGGACATGCCTTGGCTGACTCCTCCCACAAGTCCTAGTATAAAGGTGACTGCTCCCCAGCCCCTTTGTATTCTGGACCGGTCGACCACTCGAGGCAGACCTTCATTCTTTTGTTAATAAAAGCCTTTAGTTACTCTCTTAACTCTCAGTCTTTTATGAGTAATTGATAGCGCATCAACTATGTCTTCAAAACTCTTTTCCATTGGCTTCGTTGGGGTTACTAGATTTCGTAATAAACCATATGTCTTTGCACCCATTAAATTTAACAATACCGACGCTTTCTCGTCATCTGACACCTCATTTGCCTTGCGGTACACCTCTATTCGTTCGACATATGTAGTCCAATCTTCGACTTCATTGTCAAATGCGGTGATACTGCCACTCTTCGGCATTTTGGGTGTGGTTTATAATGGCGTCTCCCAATGGCTTAAAATGGCATCTCCCGCGCTTTCCTTCCTCCCCTTCTGCTGCCAACGCCGCTCCCGGCGGTTCTCGTGGCAATGGTGGCACCCTGTAGGTTTCGCACGCTTCTCCTGCGCTGCTGCCAACGCTGCTCTCGGCGGTCCTCGTGACAATGGCGGCGCCTCGCGGGTTTCTGCGCGTCTCTCTCTCCCTCTCTCCGACGCTGCTCGGCCCCTGAACACCGGCTGCGCCCTGTGCGCTCTGCCCTCTCTCTCTCTCCGCCGTCGACGCTGCTCGGCCCTTTGCTGTGCCGCTCGGTCGGGCTCTAGCCCGCCGCTGTCCGGGAAGGGTCTGCGCACTACCTGTTGCCAGCCCGTTTCACTGGATCACCTTGACTGGAAAGCCAAGCCTGGCTCTCGACAGCCTCCCCCGCAATTCTCGAGTCTCTGATGGATGACTGGGCGGTTGCCCGTGGTCGACGCCCGAGTCTCTGGCCTTGACCTCCAATCCACTGACCTCCAGGAACAAATCCCCGGGAGGTGATGCAGAGTTGCAGGTAGGTTCGAACTTGCCTTGTCGCCAATGTTGTGTCTGGGTATAATAAGACACAGACTGCAGGAGAAACGGTACAACAGGTGTTTACTCAACGTGGCTCACAGTGGAACTGACTGTACAGATTACTACTCAGTGCTATATACAGGTGTGGTCACTGCCGGTACTACAGTATACATGAGCTGTAAAAAGTTGTTCCCCCCTTAAAGGTATATACATTACACTTTCCACAGAGGTTTCCATTCTATCTGTGGTGGTGCATTCCTGCGCCATTGCCTCCACAAAGGCACTGCTCATGTTAGACATGGACTCCTCCATTCTCTCCACACTCGCAGTTACCCTGGATGCAAAACCTGCCAGAGACTCCTGCACTTGTTCCTGGAGTTCCAGCACCGCTCTCTTTCTGGATGGCCCCAGAGGCACAGGGTCCACATGCAGCTGACCTGCGGCCTCCGTCGAGGACTCTCCACTGCTGTCCATGTCTCCACTACTGATGCTCACTTGTGAGCTGTGATACATCAGGTGACAACACTACTCTAACACAAAAAGAAAATACTGCAGATGCTGGAAATCTGAAATAAAAACAGAACATTCTGGAGACACAGCAGGTCAGGCAGCATCTGTGAAGAGAGAAACAGAGTGAATGTTTCAGATCGATGACCTTTCGTCAGAACGGGAAAAAAGCAGGAAATGGAACAGATTTTTAAGCAAGTGCAGTGGCTGGGAAATGGGGGAGGGGATGAAAGAAAAAAAGGGAAGGTCTGCGATAGGATAGAAAGCAGGAGAGATTAAGAGACATTGAGAGACATTAACAGATATTCAAGGCAAAAGGGGATGGTAACAGGACAGGTAAAGAAACAAAGGATGGTTCTAGATGAAGTGTAAATTGCGCTGGCAGAATGAAAGACAGCAGCCATGTAGGAGAGAAGAACAGAAGGCCAAACAAAAAGTGTGGAAAAAATATATATATGGTAGGGGCCGGGGTTATGATCTGAAATTGTTGAACTCAATGTTGAGTCCAGAGTGCCTAATCGAAAGATGAGGTGCTGTTCCTCGACAACATTACTCTATCTCGCGAAGGTCCCACCGAGGTGTGCATATCTGCGCTGGTGCTGCGTCTGCTTAATTCTGCTGATGCTGCACCCTCAGGGGCTGCAGGTTCCTCTGAGGAGTCTTCAGGCTCAGGCTCTTCCTCCTGGACAGTGGGGATGGGGGCTCTCGATGGTCCTGTGGGGGAAGTAAAGGCATGAGTTAGACATCTGATATTAATGTAGCATGCACATGGAATTGTGCAAATGATCATAAGTCAATCTGTATGAACACCAGGTGCCATATCAGTCACTCATGAAATGTAAATGAGAGAGATGCAAATCTATTTTTCACCAGCTTGCTCTGCTGCGCCCGACTGACCGTCCCCCACTTCCAGATCCTCATCACCTCCGATGATTTCGAGTGCCGCCTTCTCAGCATTGGGCAGATGGGAAATGGAAGGTGGCCCTCCTCCTGTCCTAGCCCGCTCCCTCTTATTGTGGGCTCTCTTTTCCTGCAATGAGGGACACAAGTGGAGTTTGAGTGAGAATGTTGGAGTGAGTGTAGAGAATCCATAGCATAGATGCTTAGAAGGAGACAAAGATGGAGTGAGGTGCCAATACCAAGGGCCCTCCCTGTGTGTTGTTAGTTGTTGGCATTGCATAACAGTGATAGTGAGTGTGAGGGCAGCATAGTCGAATAGTGAAGTGATTGTGTACATAGAGAGAGAGGGATGGTTAAGGGTGCAAGGGATGTAAGGGTAGGTTGGGATGTGCAGGAGTAGGTTGACAATGCAGAGTGCTGGTGATGAGAGGAGATGGGAGCAGATTGAGGTTAAGTGTGATATTATACTCACTTTTCCTGAGCGTGCCAGGTCATTAAACCTTTTCCTGCACTACACCCAGGATCGAGTGCACAATGATCTGGAGCTGACCTTCTCAGCAATTTGCAGCCAGGCTGCTTTGCTTTTCTGAGGAGGCTTCCTCCGTCCAGATGATAGGAAGAGTACCTCCTTGTGCCCTCTGACTCCCTCCACAAGAGCATCGAGGGAGTCATCATCAAAACGGGGTGAGGCCTTGGCTTTTGCAGCAGTCATGGCAGCAGCTGGTAGCACAAAATCCAGCATCAAAGGATGAGAGAATCAAACAAGGCTGCATGGGCCCCTTTAATGCAGCTGGCTGACAGACGTCAGCAGAGGTGAGCACCAGACCTAAAACCACTAATTGGCCAGGGTAGCGCACACGCGGGGGCTCAATCGCCCAATTAGGGCAAAATTTCATTTTCTAACTGGCTGAAAACGGCGGCGGGACCGGAACCCGCCGACCACCTGACCTGCACCCAACCCATGAGAATGAGAAAATGGCAGCCTCTGTGCTGCACTGTCCTGTCCCTCTGTGTGTGTGTCTGAGATTGAGCTCACGCTTTTGACAAAAGAATGGCTCGATGTGAAGGAGCAAAAATGTGATTTAACTTTTATTGCTTCCAAGTGCCTGGCTCCATTACCTTAGTAGGAGATCCATTCTGTGTGTCGATCAGTTTGTGTGAGGAACTTCCAGAGATCAGCCCTAAATTTGTTAAGTTACACCTGTGTCCCTTTGTCCTACTGTAAAGGTTTGATTTTAAATAATGTTCCAGATTTACATTTTTGATACGGTTTACGATCTGACGTACACCTTTTAAGAATTGGTTAGATAAGTGCTTGAAGGAAAAGGAAATAAATGGATATGGGCATTGGGCCGGCTCACGGGATTAGGAAACTGCTTGTGTGGAGGGTAACCATCTTCCCTGGGGCCCACAAATATAATTCCAAACTCCATCGCCCATGGAACTGGTCGGAATGTACACGGAGCAGGCTCCAACCAGTTCCCACCTTGCTGTAATGGCCGTCAAAGGCCCCCGAATTGCATACTGAGAGGGATCTACTGCCTGAGACAGGCGGTCACTCTGGGCAGCCAGTGCTTGGCCTCTTTCAAATTGGTGAGACCATTACAGCCTCATTAACAGCAGCTGATAGGAGTGAAAATCAACCCCATAGACCACTGGGCTCTTTCTATGGTGTCATTTCTATGGAATTTTATATATCCTCTATGTAACCTAGGGTTGCCAACTCTGGTTGGGTATATTCCTGGAGCTTTCATCACCTGATCTCCCACCTCGAACTGCCCGCACCCACCCTCTCGCCATTGCTCCAAAGAAGCTGACAACTCAAAAAAAATTACAACTTGATATGTCTGGTACTTGCATATTGTTAACTGAACACTAGATGGCCCCCTGATGGGAGTAAGTACATTTTAGCAATTACACTCCAAGGTCTCTCTTGTATTCCTTCAGTTTTTTAAAAATGGAATATTAAGTAGAGGGTCTAGAAATAAAAACAGCTATTTATCACCACACCAATTTGAGTATTTATCAGACATAGCATAACTAAAAACTGGCCCTGAATAAAGACCAATGACTAAGGAACAGTGGATCAATGTGTTAGAGTAGGTAGGCCAGGTAGAGAAACCCCAATAGTTCTAATAACCTTAATGAGCATTTCCTAATATTAAAACACTCACACACATTAAACTAATTTTGCAGAGCATGTAGGTTTAGGAAGTTGCACACCAGCCGAGGAACAAATTAATCATTAACAGTTTGCGGGAACAGACATGGAATGTACCAGACATGAGGCCAGATGGTCAGGAGACTGTGTGAAAGAAAAAAGACTGAATAAAGATGTACCAAGAGAAGATAGGGAATGAAGGTTAGGCCATGCAAGGAACAATGAGCAATAGATAGATAATATTGCGCAGATGCATTGAAGGGGATTACATAATGACCGTCACTCGGTGCAGTGGCTAATGTATTTGCGTATTAACTAGACGTAGGCAGAACATGTTGACTGAAGAGCATCACATTAGGAGGGTGTGATTAACCCTAACAAAGATACAACACAGCTCCTTAGGCACTTCGACCAAATCTTATTGAGGCTGGCGTGAGCAGTCAAGGTGACATGTTTATGACGCTCCTGCTGAGTCTGTTGGATGTGAGTTTCCATCAGTACCAGCTTCATCATAATCATAATCATAATAATAATCATAATCAACTTTATTGTCATTGTTAGTGCACAAGTGCAGTACAACGAAATGTAGGCTTGCGGCTCCCGAGAGTGTACATTTAGATTAAGACATTTAAACATTCAACATTCATTTGGCTTGTAATACATTAACATAAACATAACCATAATAAAGTGCATTGGCAGATGTGCAGGCTTTAGAGTTTATTTGTGGAGTTCAGTAGGATGACAGCCCTGGGAAAGAAGCTGTTCCTAAATCTGGTCGTACGGGTGCGAATGCATCTGTAGCGTCTTCCAGATGGCAGGAGGGCGAACAGACTGTGGCTGGGGTGGGTAGGGTCTTTGATGATGGTCTGTGACCTCCGTAAACAGCGTTTCTGGTATATGTGCTCTATGGTCGGTAGCAAGGTGCCGGTAATGCATTGGGCAGTTTTGACTACCCGCTGCAGGGCTTTCCAGTCATAGTAGCTACAGCTGCCATACCATACTGTGATACAATTCATCAGGATGCTCTCTATTGTGCAGCGGTAAAAGTTAGAGAGGATCAGGGGTGACAGGTTACATCCCTTCAGCCTCCTTAGGAAATATAGGTGCTGCTGGGCCTTCTTCACCAGAGAGGAGGTATTGAGGGACCAGGAGAGGTCTTCCGTGATGTGGACTCCGAGGAACTTAAAGCTGTCCACCCTTTCCACCACAGCCCCATGGATGTGGATGGGGGTGTGACTTCCGCCTTTAGACTCATGGGAACGACATGTATATCAATGAGTTAATTAATAACATATCAGACGTCTCGGTATTAACTGGTCCCTGAGTTTGTTTTAGGAGTCTGGATAAGTGACAATCCAGTAATTACTCAACACAATGGGCAGGGAAACTGATGGACAATGAACTGAGGTCTGTGCGTTTAGTGCAATTCGGTATTCATAATGACTGCTTATTTGTTCAGGCCGGGGTTGAAGCCTGCCTGATGCCAGGGCTAGTTCCCTATCTCTTGGGGTCTCAGCTTTTGGTAATGTGGAAAACCCTGTGAAGTAACCCAGGACATATTATCTCTCAGAATCAGGAGGTCCTGTATTAGCAGCAGACAGTTAGTTATCTGACTGTGGGAGTTTGAACAGGAGCCATGACAGGCATTGGAAATAGAAGAGGTCCCAGGAACACTCACTCAGTACTTGTCCCACCTCTAGCAAGTGCCCCTGCTCCTTACCCTTCAGTACCTAATCTGCTCTCAGGTTTACCACCCACCTATATTGCTTTAACTTGAAGTAGCAGCCTATCGTGTAGAGGTTTTGGAAGTGCGGGTGTTCCATATTGTACTTTCTACATTCCACTTCGCATCTCACTCCCATGGAAAAAGTCAAGGAGGATCAGGAAGGATCTCCCCTTCTGAATCCAAGTCGGCCTCTTGTTAGTAAGTTGTTCCCTTACAGATAATCCTTAAGATTACTCCCGATAATTAATTCCATTATTTTACCCAGTATTGATGTGAGGCTTATGGTTCTGTAGTTGTTTGGGCCTGTTTGCCAACACTACCATGTTAGCTTGTTTCCGATGTACCAGGACATTCCCAGTGTTCACTGATTGCCTCATATTGAGTATCAGCATCTCAAATCTCATCCCTTGACTCTCTTTGTACATTAGAATAAATAATAGCCATTCTTGGGGATTTATTTGTTTTGACCCCTTTTGCGTAGGACCTTCATCCTATTTATTGCAAAGTAATTAATCCCATTGAATTATCAGAGATAGTGAGGTTAAATTGCTTGTGACTTCTCCAGTGAATACTTGAAGAAAGTAATAATTTGGTATATTGAGCCAGATTTGCACCCACAATAAGGGTGAGACTGTTAGCACTCGCTGTTAAGCACCTTGGGATGTTTTACAACATTAAAGGCATTTGTTGTTGTTGTTATTTTTGCATAAATGCTACGGCAACTTAAGGTGAGGGGCAGATGCACAGTTAAACACGAAAATCCAAAAGTTGCTGTCCGAGATGCGCCATTGCGTGTTAGCTTCACGAAAATGACATCTTGTGAAATGCATTGAACGGCGTGAAGTTGTATTTGCGCAGTAGATACGCACTGAACTCACCACAGAAAGTTCATTCTTGTTCATTTCAGTCTAAGTACCTTTTAACGACATGATGTGCTAATTACTGCCAAACAACATCTCTGGCACTGAAAATTAAATAATACAAGGATAGAATCTCATTCCTACCGGTTTTAATTGTTTGTGATTTAAAAAATATCAGATTACATTCTTTTTAATTTCCCTTTCTGTCTCTTTTCTCTCTCTTAATCCAATCTTTCTTTCCCTCTCTTTATTTCTCTTTCTGTACCTGATTTGACGTTGAATTCACCCATTCTGATTTACACTTCCTTCTCAGTCCTTGTGCTGTTAATTTCTCAATCCTTCAATCTGATTGGTTAAGGAGATATGCAGTTGCTTGTCCTGTTCACAGGTCCCAGAAGCCCTGTTTCCCTCGCTGCGCCATTATCAGCTCGCAGCTTCAGCACCTTACCATGCAAAAAATGTAAAAACCTAAACGTGCATGGGCAAGTCTAACTAACAGCAAACACCATTAGATGCCCTGCCACTGCAAAATCTGGGCCCTTAATTATTTTATGCTTACCCCCAATTTCTGCCCTTTCAGCAACTGTTAAGGTTCACACCTCTTCTCTGACTACCCTTTTACTGTTAGGGGACTGTAACAATTTCTTACTATCGGTCAGTGGGAGTGTGAAATTCTGGCCTTTTGCGCATCCCCGAATTTCTTCGCTCCACCGTTGACAGCCACACCTTCAGCTGCCTACGCTCTAAGCTCTGGAATTCCCTCCCTAAGCCAATCTGCCTCTCTATCTCTCTCTTTCCTCCTTTTAAACTCTCCTTAAAACCTACCTCTTTGACCAGGTTATGTGGCTCAATGTCAAATTTTGTTTGATAATGCTCCTGTGAAGCACTTTGGGATGTTTTACTATTTTAAAGGCGCTATATAAATGCAAGTTGTTGTTGAAGTGGTGACTGACCAGTATTGCCAAACTTTCAGAACTTAGACCACGAGCTGCGCATAAAACGAAAATCACAAGTTTGTGGGGAATGTTCATGAAATTTAACGTCCGCAAACTCTCGGGGACTGTAACATTGTCACTGTTTAAGATGCTTCTGTCAGTGGAAGTTAATGTCAGTGGAAGTCAGGGGTGAGCAATCATTGCCGATAAGAAATAACTCAGCTCATCAGAACACACCAATAGAACATCTCAACAGCAACTGCTGGTGAATCCATGGATACAATGGTGATACATCACCAAGATTTTAATGCTGAATTTATATTTAACTATAGCAGAAATTAGTTTGAGTTCACCACAGACTGATGTGATGAAAATGTCCTTTCTTTAACGTCAATAAGTGTTCAAAGTCAAATGAGTTGAAACAGTGGCTACCAGTTCCAATTGGGAACAGACCAAATAGCATAAAACTACCTCCAATTGCACACCACAAAAATTGGCAGCCCCATCATTCCGCAGCATAATCGTCACAAACCCACTCCAAAAATAAACGGTCTCTTCTTCTTTTGTTGCTAATTCGGTCACATAACTTGTCTGTAACTTAAGAAGAACAAGCACTGAACAGAGAATTGTAAAGTCTGTGGGTTGTTTAGTTAATTAATGCACAGACTCCAAGAGTAACTTAAAACAGGACTTTACTATTCGAAGGTCAGGGCGAATCTGCCCAATAACTCCTGGCACAACACTTATATACTGGTGTGGTCACCGTCGGTATTACCGTATACAGAAGCCAAACAAAGTAGTGCCACACCTAAAATAGTTCTCTTAAAGGTGAACGGTTACATACAATAGTTCTCTTAAAGGTAGACGGGTACATACACTACAAGAATGAACAATTAATCAATTTGTTGCCAGTTAAAAAAATCAATTTGTTGATCAGTTCTCCATAAAACAGAGCAGAGTTATTGCAAAGCATACTGTCAGCACAGTGGAGCAAGTACAAAACAGATGGAGCAGCTCTCGTTAACACAGCTACCCTCAGAGGGTGAGTTTGCTCATTGATATGCCAATCTACAAGCTCTTCTTGAGCACAGTGAGAGAGCAAGACCAGTTCTGTTATCCAGAAACAGACTGTGTTAATTGAAAAGAGATCAGCGTGGACAGCAGGTGCAAAGGAGACTGTGGTGCTGATGGTGGTTCTCCTTGTACGTTATGGAGTGAGAGTACTGGTAGGAGATAGCACTGATCCTAGATAAGGAAACAAAAGAGAAGATGAATCATGGATAATAAATGGCAGTGTTTCCCCCACCCCCCTGCTGTAGGGGGTGGTGGTGGTGTGTGTCAGCTTCACCTCTGACTCCTTTGAGTCGAATCGTTCCCACTCCCTTTTGTTCTAGACTTTGGACTTATTTAGGGGTCTTAATGAACTTGCAACAGACACCTGGGTTAGTCAAAAGAATTCAGATCTTTATTTTGAGACAGGAAAATATACAATACAATAAAACTTACACTTTAAAAAGGGTGGGGAACACACGGAATAAGCGAGGGAGAATTGCAATGTACAAAATCCCTTTCCCTCCCAACCCCACTACACTAGCTAGGTTGGAATCCAGAGGACCAGGAAATGCTCACCAAAAACGACTTTCTTGACAGTTGCAGAGGTTCGCGATTTCGGGGTTCTCTTTAGTTGTGGTGGTTGGGGCCTGCCATACCTCGGATGTGGTAGAAGACTGCACTTGCGTTGGGTCTTCAGTTGGGTTGAGTCCGCTGATGCGGTTCGTCGCTCTGTTGGATCTTATCGGGTAAGTACCCAATTTTCTTTGGTCAGGGCTAGTTTTAGAGTCTTTTATGTCCAAATCTTACCCAGGGGTAAGTCAGACTAGCCTGTAGAGAGGAAACAAGTCTTTGATTCATGAGTTTTTCGGCGGTTGGTTTCTTGTTGGTCGCGTTGGCGCAATATTACCTGGTTGGTGGTAATATTGGCTGGTGTTGGTTTCTGTAGGCCTTTGGTTGCCACGATCTCTGTTTCTTCTTTTCTTCCTTCAAGTCTCCGATGATGGTCTTTCTCTTGAGCTGTACTGCACTCGACTTTGACTGTATTCTTCCATTGAACTTGACTTCTGAACTCGACCGAACTGGACTGGACTGCTCAACTGAAAAGGCAGGCCTCAATTATACTAATTTGGGGCCTGGCTTATCTGACCACCAAATCTCTGTTTCCTTTGTAAAATTTGGTGGGCTCGTTATTTTTAATGTCCTTTAAAACTTTAACGAGCTTCGGGGATGGCCCATCCAGACTTAATGAGTTTAGGGGATGGCTCACCCAAACTTAATTGGCCTTTAACTGGTTTCGGGATTGCCTTGAAACCAATTTAAAATGCTAAACGTTTGTCAATCCTTTTAAAATTGACTTTGGACTGTGGTTTGTTTATAGTAACTGTAGGGCTGATGTTCTTTCTTTTGTATGGCTGGGGACATGTCCTGTTTACCTGATACCTGGCTTGGTGGGAAAACAGGCTTCATTGTCCTTATGTAAAACTGGGGCGGCCTCAGACAGTCCAATATCCAAACTTTGGGGGCCCACCCTGCCTCCCTGCTGTTCCAGCCTTTTGCAAGCCTGAACATGCCTTTTAAACCAGCCAAATCTTCCTGGGATTTTTATTTTTAAATCCCTTTTGCCCAATAACCTTGAAAACAGTCCAAAAATCCCTTCCTTAAACAATCTCTGTTCTGGACCGATGGACTATTTTATGTGCAGATAGCACCCTCTGGTGGTGGTTATGTGTTAGCAGTGTGTTTGTATGAAACAGAGGTCATTTGACCTTTGTTCCTTTCTTCCTGTGTGAGGTCATTTGACCTTTGTTCCTTTCTTCCTGTGTGAGGTCATTTGACCTTCGTACCTTTCTTCCTGTGTAACCCAGGAAGTAGAATCCCAGGAAGTAGAATTCCAGGAAGAACCTGGCAATAATGGAGGATTCCATGAGGGTTTCACAATCCAATGTAATCTGATTTCATATGTTAGGCCAAGCACAATATCTGTGAGTATCTTTGTTTGTTAGCATAATAGCAACGTTGTCAGAGTAGTATTTTGATAACACTATGTTTATAAAAGGTTAATATTTGATAGTTACAGAAGTGAGTCCAAATGTTAGCTAGTTATACAATTAGTCTATTCTACTGTTGTAAATATGTTTATATCTTATGTAATATCGAATGTATAGTACTCAGTTTATGTACAAAACATACTTCATCTTTGTTTACAGTTTCACAAAAATTGTTCAAGTAAAGGCTTCAAACAGCGAAACGGCTTCACGAGGAATTATTTTGAATAAGTGCTTAACTTGCTGGATAACTAGATAGGAGCACGTCTAGCGAGGCCAGTACAGTGAAAAGATATCAGTGAAAAGATTACAGTGAAAAGATAACAATACTGCTAGCTGTGAAGAGTGGAGCAGTAGGAACCCAGTGTAAGCCTTAACCTCGTAGAGCACATCTACCTCACATCAACATGTCAGAAGATAATAACGAAAATGCTTTGCCGCGAGAAGACCTTAAACAGGCAGACAAAACTGTAGAACGTGACAATCGGTCTATAAGCTCCGGTTACGTCAGATCGCAAGCTGGTTCATGGTCATCAGGTGGTTCTAGAATAAGCGTGACTATCGCCAGAGCACGGGCTAAGCTAGTGGCAGCTCAAGCCAGAGCTGCGCATGCGGACAGTGAAATAGAAATAAAAGTAAGACAGGCCCGTCTCCAAGCTGAACTCCAGGCTGAACAGGCCCGACACCAAGCTGACCTGGCCCGTCACCAGGTTGAACAACAAGCTGAACAGGCCCGTTTCCAAGCCACATTAGATGCTCTGCAGCAATAAAAAGAGATAGATGCTGCATTAGCCAAGACGCAAGTATTCGAGGCAATTTTGGAGGGAGCTGTTCCCGAGACAGCTTACAAACCTTTAATTCCCGTTCCGTGGCAGAGTCCACGACAGCGCACCATAGATTACATGAGCGACCATGCCGACATACAGTTTACAGGAGAAAGGGATGGAGGCCCGCACATCTCTACAGACGCAAGCACTTCGTATAACATGCCACAAGTTGCCAACCAAGGTCAAAGCAGACGGCGTGCCTCAAGCCGCAGAGTCTCCCCCAGCAGAACGGAAGACACGGTGCAGAGGAATAGGACGCTGAATAGAGAAAGTCAGAGGCAAATCCCCTCTCGGTTCCTTGAGGCCCCCAACAGAGCCGCTAGCCAAGGCAACCCTGGCACAGGTCCCAGCACCTGCGACCTCGCCAAATACCTTGCACGCACCCAGCTGGTGACTTCGGGGTTAATCAAGTTTGATGACAGGCCGGAGAATTATCGGGCTTGGAAGTCCTGCTTCCACGATGCCATATCGAACTTAGACCTGTCGGCAGGAGAAGAGCTCGGCCTCCTTATCAAATGGCTCGGCCCAGAGTCCGCCGGACAGGCCTGCAGGATAAAAGTGGCCAATGTGGGACAGCTGCCAGAGGGGTTGAAGAAGGCTTGGGCGAGGCTGGAAGAAAGCTACGGCTCGCCCGAAGCCATTGAAAGGGCTCTCTTTGACAGGTTGGAGAACTTTCCGAGGTTGATGAGTAAGGAACCCCAGAAGCTCCGCGACCTTGGAGATCTGCTGTCGAAACTCAAAGCCGCAAAGCAGGACGGCTACCTACCCGGTCTATCGTACTTAGACACTTCCAGAGGGGTAAGTCCCATCATTGAGAAGCTTCCATTTAACCTGCAGGAGAAGTGGATAACGTTTGGATCAAAGTTCAAGCTAAAGCACAAAATGGCGTTCCCACCATTCTCTGCGTTCGTTAAATTAATCCGTAAAGAAGCCAAAGCCAGGAACGACCCCAGCTTCAACTTCTTCTCCTCCCACCCAGCACTTGCCAGAAGAGACAAGTTCGACAGACATGGAAAGACACCAATATCTGTCCACAAAATGCAAGTGTCCTCAACTGAGCACACAAACATTCAGAAGAAACCTGAGGATATGAGCAAACAATGCCCTATCCACAACAAGCCCCATCCTTTAAAGAAGTGCAGAGGCTTCAGGGAGATGTCCCTGGAAGATCGGAAACAATACCTCAAAGAGAACTCCATATGTTTCAAGTGCTGCTCGTCCATGAGCCATCTCGCCAAGTACTGCAAGGTAGATGCAAAATGCACTGAACGTGAAAGTGATCAGCACGTTTCAGCACTACACCCAGGCCCAGCTCCTTGGAAGTCAGAGACGCCTCCTCCCGCTTCAGAGCATGGCAGGGAGACAGAGGGGGCTGCTGGTCCAGAGATTACATCCAGGTGCACCGAGGTGTGTGGAGAAGGAGTGAGCGCAAGAGCATGCTCCAAGATATGCCTCGTTAATGTATACCCTGTAGGACGTCGCCAGAAATGTGAAAAGATGAAAGCACACTTCCTAGAATTTGTCAAGAAAATGCTTGTCAACGATCATGCAGAGATAGCTCCTCCACTCCAGGAAGGCCAAGAGTGTTGGTACCTCCCTTCCTTCGGAGTCTATCACACCAAAAAGCCGGAACAGATCCGCGTGGTGTTTGACTCCAGTGCACCATATCAGGGAGCCTCTCTCAACGACGTACTCCTCACAGGGCCCGATCTTAACAACAGCCTCTTGGGAGTGCTCATGAGATTCAGGAAAGAGCCCGTCACCATCACTGCCGATAGACAGTACATGTTTCATTGCTTCGTGGTGAGAGAAGACCACAGAGACTTCCTCCGCTTCCTGTGGTATCGGGACAATGACCCCAATAGAGACATTGTGGACTACAGAATGCGTGTCCATGTCTTTGGGAATAGCCCATCCCCTGCTGTCACCATATACGGAATAAGGAGGGCTGCCAAGGAAGAAGACGACGACTTTGGCAGTGATGTGAGAGGGTTCATCGAACGAGAGTTCTATGTCGATGACGCACTGAAGTCATTCCCGACCGAAGCAGAGGCCATCAGTACCCTCGGACGAGCCCAGGAACTACTTGCACTATCCAACCTCAGGCTGCATAAGATAGCCTCTAACAGACCAGCAGTGATGGAGGCATTCCCCCCTGAAGATCGTGCTAAAGGCGTCAAAGACCTAGACATCTTCACTGATGACCTCCCCCTACAGCGTAGCCTAGGGGTGTCGTGGAACATAGCAACAGACACGTTCACGTTCCAAGTCTTAGATGCCAATAAACCCTTCACACGTAGAGGAGTGCTCTCTACAGCCAACAGCCTATACGACCCTCTCGGCTTCTTAGCCTCTGTCACCATACAAGGCAGGCTGCTCCTCAGGGAGCTCTCCACATGCGCTGAAGAGTGGGATTCACCTCTCCCTGAAGAGATGGGAGCAGAGTGGGACAGATGGAGAGACTCACTCCAAGACTTACAGGAGATCCGAATACCTCGCTGCTATTCGTCTTTCTCTCCCTTAAATGCCCAATTCAAAGAGCTTTGCGTCTTTGCAGATGCATCTGCTAAGGCCATTGCAAGTGTGGCTTAGCTGAAGGTCACCACTCAAGAAGGACAAAGCAAAATCGGCTTCGTCTTTGATAGAGGCTAGTTGGCGCCCCAGCCAGACCTCACCATACCCAGATTGGAACTGTGCGTAGCAGAACGCAACCTACCCCCTCACAGCAGTCTACGGAAGCTGCATCCTATCATCGACACCGATGGACCGTCTCTGAGGTGGTTCTTCTTTTGTCACCAGAGGAATCCAGTGACAAGTACAGTTCGGACTATGTGGAGTTGTTAACGACCCCAGACGGGGAGTGTTCTGGACCGATGGACTATTTTATGTGCAGATAGCACCCTCTGGTGGTGGTTATGTTTTAGCAGTGTGTTTGTATGAAACAGAGGTCATTTGACCTTTGTTCCTTTCTTCCTGTGTGAGGTCATTTGACCTTTGTTCCTTTCTTCCTGTGTGAGGTCATTTGACCTTCACAGAATCACAGAAACCCCACAGTGCAGATAGAGGCCGTTTCGGCCCATCGAGCCTGCACTGACACATATCCCACCCAATCCCCGTAACCCCTACACCAACACATATCCCACCCTATCCCCGTAACCCCACGTATTTAATCCCCCTAACACTAAGGGTCAATTTATCATAGCCAATCATCCTAACCCGCACATCTTTGGACCTTCGTACCTTTCTTCCTGTGTAACCCAAGAAGTAGAATCCCAGGAAGTAGAATTCCAGGAAGAACCTGGCAGTAATGGAGGATTCCATGAGTGTTTCACAATCCAATGTAATCTGATTTCATATGTTAGGCCAAGCGCAATATCTGTGAGTATCTTTGTTTGTCAGCATAATAGCAACGTTGTCAGAGTAGTATTTTGATAACACTATGTTTATAAAAGGTTAATATTTGATAATTACAGAAGTGAGTCCAAATGTTAATTAGTTATACAATTAGTCTATTCTACTGTTGTAAATATGTTTATATCTTATGTAATATCGAATGTATAGTACTCAGTTTATGTACAAAACATACTTTATCTTTGTTTACAGTTTCACAAAAATTGTTCAAGTAAAGGCTTCAAACAGCGAAACGGCTTCACGAGGAATTATTTTGAATAAGTGTTTAACTTGCTGGATAAGTAGATAGGAGCACATCTAGCGAGGCCAGTACAATCTCTTTAAAATCCTTCTATTGGCCCAACCACACTTTTATCCTTTTTCCATATTCCTTCTGTGATGTTCCAACCATCACTTTAAAAAAACTTTCCTTCTGTTCTGGGGTTGTGCAGAAATGTTCAAACCTTACACCGCCCTGTTTTGAATCAGTTTTATCTCCGGGCTCATCACTTCCAACATTTGGAGATGGAAGGACTCAATTTTTCCCGCCACGGTCCCACCCAAAAATATAACAGGATAGCAGCAGAAAACAGGCACAGTTGGGCGGAAAGGCCGAGTGCTGTCTCCCCCTCCCCAAGCTCGTTCTCCCCCAGCTCCTACCGGGATTACTGATGGCCACCCCTCCCCCACTCACCACACGTAATGCTGGCAGTGGGGGAGGGGTGGGACCTGGCTTCCTGTCAATCCCACTTCCCATCAGTGAAAGGCTGTAATACCGCCTCTCCCTCTAATCTGGACCTCAAACATTTCCTTTGTCAGCCTGGATCTTAGAAATCACCACCCAGACTCTGCCTCAACAGGAGAATTCAATCACCACCACCAGCGCTGGAGAGGAGAATGAGGCTGAGGCTGAGGCTGAGGTCTACACAGGTAAATGTATGAGGACTGAATTGGAGGGAGAGGAGGACTCGACTTGGTCCTCTCTCTGCATCTATGAAATTTAGGGTCTAACAGCTTCTACCCGAGGTTACCGCCACCTTTCACCCGCTGGCCCTGGGGAATGGGGGTAAGAGGGGTAGACAACTGGCTGGCATTTACATGTGGTGGGTGGGAAAAGGGTGACTGGTGGGGGTCACAGCAGGTGATAGACATTGTACTGTTTTCCACTGCTACCCTGCCCACTTTTTACTGGGATTGCAGAGGAAAATCCAGCCTGGGACCTACAACAAATGAGCAAGTGAAAGTTAATTCTGGACTTTATCAGATACATTGCCACTGCTGCTCTGTGAACCTTCCAGTAATGGCCATATTGACTCTCAGCAAAGCAGTCACTGGAGACCAGCAATAACCAGATATTTTAATATATTCTTTTCCCAATCGTTTCCTAGTCCTTCCCCACAATGCCTTCCGTTAATCATAGTGTGGAGATGCCGGTGTTGGACTGGGGTGGACAAATGTAAGAAGTCACACAACACCAGGTTATAGTCCAACAGTTTTATTTGAAATCACAAGCTTTCGGAGCATTGCTCCTTCATCGGGTGAAGTGGAGAGATGCATAAAGACACAGCTTATATAATCAATGAGATTTCAATGACAATTTCCAGTATCAAGGGACTGTGATATCTTGAGACACAGCATATACAGTATATACAACAGCACAACATGGCTTCTGGTAAGAACTGTACTGCACATGGCTTTATTATTTTATTATCTACTTGCTGAAGTGCCCGGCGGTGCCGAGGGTTTTTTGAGGGCATGTTGTTGTTGGAAGAGAGAGAGAGAGCAACTGGGGGGAAGAGAGAGAGTGACTGGGGGGAAGAGAGAGAGCGACTGGAGGGAAGAGAGAGAGTGACTGGGGGGAAGAGAGAGAGCGAATGGGGGGAAGAGAGAAAGTGACGGGGGAAGAGAGAGAGTGACGGGGGGGGAGAGAGAGAGCGACTGGGGGGATGAGAGAGAGCGACTGGGGGGAAGAGAGAGCGACTGGGGGAAGAGAGAGAGCGACTGGGGAAGAGAGAGAGCGACTGGGGGGAAGAGAGAGAGCGACTGGGGGGAAGAGAGAGAGCGACTGTGGGGAAGAGAGAGAGCGACTGGGGGAAGAGAGAAAGCGACTGGGGGGAAGAGAGAGAGCGACGGGGGAAGAGAGAGAGCGACTGGGGGGAAGAGAGAGAGCAACTGGGGGAAGAGAGAGAGCGACTGGGGGAAGAGAGAGAGCGACTGGGGGAAGAGAGAGAGCGACTGGGGGGAAGAGAGAGAGCGACTGGGTGGAAGAGAGAGAGCAACTGGGGAAGAGAGAACGACTGGGGGAAGAGAGAGAGCGACTGGGGGAAGGGGGGTAGGGAGAAGGGGGGAGGGGGAAGGGGAGGTAGGGGGAAGTGGGGGTAGGGGGAAGGGGGGTCGAGGAAAGGGGGGGTAGGGGAAGGGGGTAATTAAAGTTGTACTTCTGTCTGTCCTTCCGTCTGTCTGTCTGTCTGTCCGGCTATACACTCTCAAGTTATAGAGCGTACCTACACGTGCGTTAAAGCAAAAGAAAGCTTACGATTCCAGAACGGTCATAAGCATATTTACGTTTCGGTGAGACAAAAATTGCGCCCGCAGTATCCAAAAAACATTCAAAATTCCGCTCATTATCCGCTCATTAGCATCGAGTGACGTCGAGGTCGACCAATCGTATGGTCGAGTGACCCGACGGTCGACCAATCGCTGCGTCGTGGGGGTGGGTTCATTGCACGTGCGGGCGGGCCCTCCTAGAGTTGAGTGACAGGACGATTGACCAATCCTACGCTTCGGTGTCATGATGGTTGACCAATCAGTGCGTGTGTGGGCGGGCCTTATCGTTTGGAATCGAGGTGAGTGGCCGCCATCGTGATTCCAAACTGTTCATTTCTTTTTCCTGCTTTCTGCGTGTTTCTTTTCAAATCTACATTTCCAGCAAAAAACAAAGTTGCTTTTATAACACAAATTGTTTTCAAAAAAAGTTAATTAATTTGTAAATCATTTCTCTAACCTCTATAATTTTCCTACATGTCTCAATTTTTCCAGGCCCGGGGCCTAGGCTTCTCCAACTGCCAGCAGCGCAACTCCAGTCCCAGGCTCCCGGCCTAGACAGAGACAAACACTGGTAGAGGGGAGAGCGTGTGCTGCCTCAGCTCCATTCCCGGGGTCGGTAGGTGGGGAGGCTTCATAAGCAACTGGGTTAGGTCGCAAGCCCCAAATAATAATCTGAAGATCCCGTGTTTGCAGCTGAGGGGATGTCTTCTGCTGACAGCCCCAGGTTAACGGCAGCCATCTTTGTCAAGGAGGGCAAAAAGTTTCAGTGCGACACCATTTTGATTCAGTGTGTAACAGAGTGCATGCGCGGCCATCTTAGTGCAGGAACATAGAGTGGGTGGGGCTTCAGTGCTCCCAATCAGGTCCTGGTGACCGGGACAGACAATCGACTGTGTGGGCAGGGCCTAAACTTTCCAACTGAAAAGCAAGCGGCGGCCATTGTTGTTTGTGATACAACACACTGACAGGTGAGGACCCCTTTTTTGATAAAAAGATTGGTGAGGTTGCAAAGTGTATGTTACAGAAAGATTTACCAAAAATGTTTTATAAGTACTTTAAGTTTCATGTTTCAAGGTATTAAAAGGTAGGCTGGGCCAAGTCAGTGCAGGGGCCCGAGGAGGCCTAGGCTTCTCCAATGGCCAGTAGCACAACTCCAGTCCCAGGCTTCCGGCCCAGACAGGGACCAACACTGGCAGAGGGGAGAGGGTCTGCTGGCTCCGCCCCTCCCTTTCACCCCCTTCCCCCCTCCTTCCCCCACACCCCCTTCCCCCCAACACCCCCTCCATTTCCCCCCTCCCCTTCCCTCCCTCCCTTTCCCCCGCTTCCCCCCCTCCCCGCATCCCTTCCCCCCTTCCCCGCTGCTTCCCCCACACACCCTTCCCCCAACCCCCCTCCCTTTCCCCCCTCCCCCCTTCACTCACCCCCTTCCCTCCCCCGCTTCCCTCCTCCCCTTCCCTCCCTCCCTTCCCCCCTCCCCCTCCCCTCCTTCCCCCCCTCCCTTTACCCCCTTTCCCCGCTCCCTGACCCCCATCCATTTCCCCCCCGCCCCTCTCTTTCCCCCCCACCTCCCTTCCCCCCCACCCCCCCAAACAACCCCCCACCACCCCTTCCCCCCACACGCCCCCATCCCCCCTTCACCCCTTCCCACCCATTCCCCCTTACCCCCAACCCCCTCCCCCATCCCCCTTCCTCCCCCTTCCCCCCCAACTCCCCCACCTACACACCCCACACCCCCTAACTTCCCCCCCACACCCCGTAACTGCCCCCCCACCTTCCCCACCCCCACCCCCCACCTCCCTCCCACCTCCCCCTTCCACCTCCCCCTTCCCTCCCCCACACCCCCTTGCCGCCCCCCACCCCCCGTTCCCCCCAACTACCCCCTCACCCCTTCTCTTCCCACCCCCTACCTCTTCCCTTCCCACACCCCGACCCCTTCCCTTCCCCCCTTCCCTTTGTGGTGTATGTGCCTTTAAGAGCAATTATGGTGTATGTGCCTTTAAGAGCCCCAGGTGTGCGTAATGCCGGTAATTGCCACTTGGGCTATATAAGCCTGTGTCTTGTGTATATCCTTTAGAACCCCCCCCCCAGACTTGCTTAGTAAATACCTATGAACCAACTCCTGCCTTCAGTGTCTTTATCTACACACGGACACTACAGTGGCGACGAAGTGGAAACGGACTTACCTGCAATTCGGCAGCACCTCAAGAACATCGATTCCTCCAGCGTCCAGAAGACTCAAGGAAGTAAGAGAAACTGTGGTTTCACCAGCTGGCCAAGCTGGTGACAGGTACTGCGCTAATCCTTCCTGGGCGTCAGGCTGGAGCTCCAGCGGCGGGCTCTACAGCTAAGACAGGCAGCGAAATCGGAGGCAAGCAATAACGGACTGGGAGGGTGCACTCGAGAGACGGCCGGCGCGGCAAGCAGGTCAGCGTTTAGACCTCCGTCGGGAACGAGTCTCCAACAGTGAATAAACGGAAACCACAGTAAAACAGCATTGTTATCATTAGCAGCGGCGGGAAGTGTGAGAAGCGCCATATCGTTGCTACAGAGAGAGAAAAAAAAAGCGCGGGAAGCGCCATATCTTTTCTGAAATGCCTAAATCTGGTAATATTGAGGCTTTTGATGGCGAAATAGAAGATTGGACCACATACGTGGAAAGAGTAGAGGTTTATTGCACTGCAAATGGAATAGCAGATGAAAAAAAAGCGTCACTGCTTCTGAACTTAATGGGCGCGAAGACATACGGGCTGTTACGAAATTTAATCACTCCAGCCAAACCAAAGGACAAGACTTTTAAAGAAATTGTTGATACCCTGCAGGAGCATTTAAACCCAACACCGCTGCTGATAGCGGAACGATTCAAGTTCTTCAAGAGAAATCAACACAAGAATGAAAGTAACGCTGATTACCTAACCGAATTAAGAAAGCTATCAAAGTACTGCCAATTCGGAGCAGGACTATCGGATTATCTTCGAGACAAATTTGTTTGCGGTCTCTTAAGTGAAGGAACACAAAAAAGACTGCTTTCTGAAAAAGATTTAACATTGGACAAAGCTTTCAGTATGGCTGTATCATACGAAGCAGCAGCAAAAGGAGCTGCAGAGATACAACAAGAGACACAGGACTTCGGCACCCATAAAATGACACAGGAGTTCGGAAGATGTTATCGCTGCGGCAGATCCACCCATAACCAGAGGGACTGCTGGTTCAAGGGCAAAGCATGCAGGCAATGTGGTAAGATTGGACACATTGCACGGGTATGCCAATCTGGACAAAATAAATCCACTGACAGAAAACAAAAAATCAATAAAGAAAAGTACAGGAAGGTACAAATGATGACGGACAATAGCTCCGAAGACCAGAATAGCGATAGCGACTCCGGAAACAAGAGACTAAGCTGTCTCAAATTACATAATGTACTTGCCAAAGAGGATTACCAAACCATTTGGGTTACCCTCACAATAGCAGGGTCCCCAGTTAAAATGGAGCTAGATACAGGATCAGCTCTAACCATAATAAATCGACGAGATTACGAGAGGCTATTTTCGCATATACCTCTAAAAGACACATCCATTATCTTAAAAACATATACGGGGCAGAAAGTCTACCCCAAAGGAAAAATAAGGGTGCCTGTGGTATACAACGGCAAAGAAATACAAAAGTTGTATTTATACATCCTACAAGATGGTGGTCCACCGTTGTTGGTACGTGAATGGATAAGGAAGATACGTTTAGACTGGCACTCCATTCAGGCACTGACGGTGACCAGTAAGGAAAAAAACAATGATGACATCATACCTGAATGATTAAAAGACATCTTGGCCAACGCCAAAGAAGTGTTTCAAGAGAAACTAGGAGCCTTGAAAGGCATCACCGCCTCAATAAAAGTGGAAGATACAGCAAATCCAAAATTTTTTAAGGCAAGACCGATGCCATACGTCCGGCAGTCGAGGCAGAGCTGAAGAATTTGGAAAAGGCAGGCGTATTATCCAAAATAGATTGGAGCGAATGGGCAACACCCATCGTTCCAGTCATGAAAAAAACATTGAAAAATAACTCTGAGGAACAGAAAAAAATTCGCATCTGTGGGGACTTTAAGGTGACTGTAAACCCGGTCCTTCACACGGTACAGTATCCTCTTCCGAGGATAGAAGATATTTTCGCCTCACTATCCGGAGGAAAACGTTTCACAAAAATTGACTTGGCACAGGCATATCTACAGATGGAGGTTGAGGAGACCTCTAAAAAGTATCTCACAATAAACACACACAAAGGCCTGTACCAGTACAATCGACTGGTTTTTGGAATAGCATCAGCTCCAGCTATCTGGCAAAGAGCTATGGAGCAAGTCCTGCAAGGGATTCCGGGGACTCAATGCTACCTAGACGACATCCTTATAACAGGAGAAAATGACAACGAACACCTTGCCAATTTGGAGCAGGTGCTCACTAGGCTGAAAGAATGGGGCCTACGAGCAAATCGCCCCAAGTGTGAATTTTTCCAAAATCAGATATCATATTGTGGCCACATAATTAATAAGGAAGGGTTGCATAAGTCACCTGAAAAAATTGAAGCAGTTATAAAAGCCCCAGCACCTGAAAATGTTTCACAATTAAGGTCATTCCTGGGATTAATAAATTACTATCATAAATTTTTACTGAACTTATCAACTATTCTACACCCTCTTAATGATCTTCTACAGACAGGAGTGATTTGGAAATGGAACGAAGACTGTAAACGTGCCTTCCATAAATGTAAAGACGTAATCACATCCGAGAAAGTTTTGGCTCATTACAACCCATCACTACCAATCAGACTGGCGTGCGATGCATCCCCTTAAGGCATAGGAGCGGTATTGTCCCATAGATTCCCTGATGGCTCGGAACGGCCGATAGCTTTTGCGTCACGCTCATTGAACTCAGCTGAGCGTAACTATGCCCAGATAGACAGGGAAGCACTCAGCCTGGTATGGGGAGTGAAGAAATTCAACCATTACCTACACGGACAAAAATTTACCTTGCTGACTGACCATCAACCCCTCATCTCCATATTCAACCCTAAAAAAGGTGTCCCCATTATGACGGCACAAAGACTACAGAGGTGGTCCCTTTTTCTAGGGGCACACCAATACAACATTGAATACAAAGGGTCAAAACAGCATGGGAATGCTGACGGTTTATCGCGCCTACCATTGCCAACGATAGAAGAGGCACCTACAGTAGACCCAGTAGAGATATTCCACTCTGCCGTAGTGGAATGTCTACCGGTGACAAATTCTGCCATTGAAAGGGAGACCAGAAATGACCCTACTCTCTCACGGGTCTACGATTTAACAGTGAAGGGATGGCCAGCACATGGCGAACCACTGTTGCCAGCATTCTCGCAAAGAAGAGAGCAGCGGTCAGTGTGCCGAGGAACCTTGATGTGTGGATCCAGAGTGGTGATTCCACCCAAACTCCAGGATAAAGTGCTAAAGGAGCTTCACGAGGGGCATCTGGGTGGAGTGAAAATGAAGAACCTAGCTAGGGCGTTTGTATGGTGGCCAGGTATCGATGGAGACATCGAAGACATGACCAAGAGCTGCCTAGGATGCCAGAAGGTCCAAAATGCTCTGCCACAGGCCCCTCTACATCCATGGGAGTGGCCCTCATCTCCCTGGCAAAGGGTGCACATCGACTTTGCTGGTCCATTTATGGACTCAATGTTCTTAATCGCAGTTGATGCACACTCCAAGTGGCCGGAGGTAATAAAGATGTCCTCCACCACCACGGAAAAAACCATCACAGTATTAAGGACCATATTTGCCAGGAATGGGCTGCCGGAACAGATATGTTCTGATAATGGACCGCAATTTGTGTCCGAAGAATTCAGAAAGTTCTTAAAGAACAATGGGGTAAAGCACTACACGTCCGCCCCATACCATCCCGCCACCAATGGATTGGCTGAAAGGTTTGTCCAGACCTTCAAGAAGGCCATCAAGGCCATGGGTAATGAAGACATAAAACTTCAGCTCAAGGTGGATAACTTCTTATTTGCATATAGGAATGCAACGCATATGGTTACTAACCAAACTCCCGCCATGATGTTCTACAATAGAAACCTAAGATGCCGGCTGGATTTGGTCAAGCCCAACATCCGAAGGGACGTGGAGAACCGGCAGTTTCAGGGCATGAATGAAAGGCCAACTAGGGCCTTCCAGATAGGCCAACCGGTTTTGGCCCGGGACTACCGTACCGAGAAATGGCAGCCTGGAACTATCTGCACACGATTAGGACCACTGATGTATACCGTGGACATCGGAGACAGCATAATAAGGCGCCATGCTGACCAAATCATCAAGTCATCCGAAAAGGGACAACCTACACCACCACTCTATACATCTAACGATGAAGTAGAAATACCCATATCTACCTCCGATCCGGTGATACTGGAGCCCGATGAACCCGACACTGGCCTTCAAGCCGAATCAGCCTTGCCAGAAGAACTTACTACACCACCAGAAACTACTACACCCCCGAGGCGTTATCCGGACCGAGTCAGGAAGCCTCCTGAGAGACTAACTTATAATTAATTAATACAGCAATGTATATTATTTTGCATATAACATGTAATTAATAATTACTTAAAATATGATGTACTAGTTAGCTAGAAGGGGAGGAATTGTGGTGTATGTGCCTTTAAGAGCAATTATGGTGTATGTGCCTTTAAGAGCCCCAGGTGTGCGTAATGCCGGTAATTGCCACTTGGGTTATATAAGCCTGTGTATTGTGTATATCCTTTAGAAACACCCCCCAGACTTGCTTAGTAAATACCTATGAACCAACTCCTGTCTTCAGTGTCTTTATCTACACACGGACACTACACCCTTCCCCCCGCCCACCCTTCACCTTCCCCCACCTCCTTCCCCTTCCCCCACCCTCCCTTCCCCCACCCCTTGCTCCCCCACCCCTTTCTCCCCCACCCCTTTCCCCTTTCTCTCCTTCCCTCTGTATCTCTCTCTCCTTCCCTCTGCCTATGTCTCACTCTCCCTCTCTCTCTCCACCTCTCTCTCTCTCATTCCGTCTCTCCCTCCTTCGCTCTCTGTCTCTATCTCCTTCCCTCTCTCTTTCCTTCCCTCTTTCCCTTTCCTTACCTCTCTCTCTCTCTCCCCTTCCCTGTCTCTCTCCTTCCCTCTCTCTCTCTTTCCATCCCTCTCTCTCTCTATCTTCTCCCCCGTCTCTCTCTTCCCCGTCTCTCTCTTCCCCATCTCTCTCTTCCCCCCAGTCACTCTCTCTCTTCCCCCCAGTCGCTCTCTCTCTTCCCCCCAGTCGCTCTCTCGCTCTTCCCCCAGTCACTCTCTCTCTTCCCCCCAATGGCTCTCTCTCTCTCCCCCCCAGTCGCTCTCTCTTCCCCCCAGTCGCTCTCTCTCTTCCCCCCAGTTGCTCACTCTCTTCCCCCAGTCGCTCTTGCTCTTCCCCCCAGTCGCTCTCTCTCTTCCCCCCAGTCGCTCCCTCTCTTCCCCCCAGTCGCTCTCTCTCTTCCCCCCAGTCGCTCTCTCTCTTCCCCCCAGTCGCTCTCTCTCTTCCCCCCAGTCGCTCTCTCTCTTCCCCCAGTCGCTCTCTCTCTTCCCCCCAGTCGCTCTCTCTCTTCCCCCCAGTTGTTCTCTCCCTTCCCCCCAGTCGCTCTCTCCCTTCACCCCAGTCGCTCTCTCCCTTCCCCCGAGTCGCTCTCTCCCTGCCCCACAGTCGCTCTCTCTCTTCCCCCCAGTCGCTCTCTCCCTTCCTCCCAGTCGCTCTCTCCCTTCCCCCCAGTCGCTCTCTCTCTTCCCCCCAGTCGCTCTCTCCCTTCCCCCGAGTCGCTCTCTCCCTGCCCCACAGTCGCTCTCCCTCTTCCCCCCAGTCGCTCTCTCCCTTCCCCCCAGCAGCTCTCTCCCTTCCCCCCTGTCGCTCTCTCCCTTCCCCCCGTCACTCTCTCCCTTCCCGAAAGTCGCTCTCCCCCTTCCCCCCAGTCGCTCTCTCTCTTCCCCCCTGTCGCTCTCTCTCTTCCCCACAGTCGCTCTCCCTCTTCCCCCCAGTCGCTCTCCCTCTTCCCCCCAGTCGCTCTCCCTCTTCCCCCCAGTCGCTCTCTCTCTTCCCCCCAGTCGCTCTCTCTCTTCCCCCCATTGCTCTCCCTCTTCCCCACAGTCACTCTCTCCCTTCCCCCCAGTTGCTCTCTCTCTTCCTCCCAGTCGCTCTCTCTCTTCCCCCCAGTCGCTCTCTCTCTTCCCCCCAGTCGCTCTCTCTCTTCCCCCCAGTTGCTCCCTCTCTTCCCCCGTCGCTATTTCTCTTCCCCCCCAGTCGCTCTCTCTCTTCCCCAGATGCTCCCTCTCTTCCCCCCAGTCGCTCTCTCTCTTCCCCCAGTCTCTCTCTCTCTTCCCCCCAGTCGCTCTCTCTCTTCCCCCCAGTCGCTCTCTCTCTTCCCCCCAGTCGCTCTCTCTCTTCCCTCCGTCGCTCGCTCTCTTCCCCCCAGTCGCTCTCTCTCTTCCCCCAGTCGCTCTCTCTCTTCCCCCCAGTCGCTCTCTCTCTTCCCGCCAGTCGCTCTCCCTCTTCTCCCCAGTCACTCTCTCTCTTCCCCCCAGTCGCTCTCTCTCTTCCCCCCAGTCGCTCTCTCTCTTCCCCCCAGTCGCTCGCTCTCTTCCCGCCAGTCGCTCTCCCTCTTCCCCCCAGTCGCTCTCTCTCTTCCCCCCAGTTGTTCTCTCTCTTCCCCCCAGTCGCTCTCTCTCTTCCCCCAGTCTCTCTCTCTCTTTCCCCGTCGCTCTCTCTCTTCCCCAGATGCTCTCACTCTTCCCCCAGTCGCTCTCTCCCTTCCCCGCAGTCATTCTCTCTCTTCCCCCCAGTCGCTCTCTCCCTTCTCCCCAGTCACTCTCTCTCTTCCCCCCAGTCGCTCTCTCTCTTCCCCCCAGTCGCTCTCTATCTGCCCCCCAGCCGCGCTCTCTCTTCCCCCCAGTCGCTCTCTCCCTTCCCCCCAGTCGCTCTCTCCCTTCCACCAGTCGCTCTCTCCCTTCCCCCCAGTCACTCTCTCTCTCCCCCAGTCTCTCTCTCTCTCCCCGTCTCTCTCTCTCTCCCCCAGTCTCTCTCTCTCTCTCCTCCCCAGTATCTCTCTCTCTCCTCCCCGCAGTGTCTTTCTCTCCCCCCAGTCTCTCTCTCTCTCTCTTCTCCCCCCAGTCTCTCTCTTTCTCTTCTCCCCCCAGTCGCTCTCTCTCTTCCCCCCAGTCGCTCTCTCTCTTCCCCCCAGTCGTTCTCTCTCTTCCCCCCAGTCGCTCTCTCTCTTCCTCCCAGTCGCTCTCTCTCTTCCTCCAGTTGCTCTCTCTCTTCCCCCAGTCGCTTTCTCTCTTCCCCCCAGTCGCTCTCTCTCTTCCCCCCAGTCTCTCTGTCTCTCCACCAGTCTCTCTCTCTCTCTCTCTCCCCCAGTCTCTCTCCCCCATTCTCCCTCTCTCTCTCACTCCTCCCCCCAGACTCTCTCTCTCTCCTCCCCCCAGTCTCTCTCTCTCTCCCCCCAGTCAATTCAATTCAATTCAATTCAAATCGCTTTATTGGCATGACAGGCATGTTGCCAAAGCATCGGAAAGCATTTATTGTTGAACATATAAACGCAGGTCTATCCATACAGTGTGTAAACAGATATATCCCTGAGTGTATAAATATACATTCATTTAATTTGTATGTACTCTTTTCTTAGATTTAATGGTTGTCCCTCTGTTTATGGCAAGCTGTAACATAGTGTGCCGCTAAGGTTACACAATTTCTCTGTTCCCCTAGTAGGTATGGGAGTTTTTGGTCGTCATTCAAATTTCTGAATTCAGGGCATATTTTTGTGAATTTTGGGTAGAAATTCTCCCTTATGCCCTGATATTTTCTACAAGCTGTGAGGAAGTGCAACTCTGTCTCCACCACTCCCTGACTGCAGTGAGAGCATATCCTGTCCTCTCTTGGTAGCCGGGCCTGCCTGTGTCTGCCTTTTTTGATGGCCAGGCTATGTTCACTAATTCTGTACATTGTCAAGGTTTTTCTCAGTTTGCTATCCTTTACCATGGTTAGGTAATCAGCCATGTTGTATTGTCTGTTTAGGGCGAAGTAGCAATTGAGTTTGTTTTGGGTTTTTGTTGTTTCTGCCCAATATGACAGATATATTTCCTTTTGCTTAGTGACGATTGTGTTGGGTCGAATTCTCTGTGTTACGATGTCACTGTCCTGGGGCTGGTTATTGTTAGTAGTGTTAGTAGTAACTTCACTGAGTCCCAGGACTAGTTGACTGAGGGTATTCTTCTTTATGGTCCTCTCTTGGCATTTCAGGGCTTCGTAATGATAGCAGTGGGGGTTGCTCATTTTTAGGTGTTTCCAAAATTTGGTGGCTCTTTTTTGGATAGTAATTATTAATGGATATTAGCCTACTACTGCCCTGCATGCATTGTTTATGGTTTTCCTTTGAGTCCGGAGGATACTTTTACAGAATTCTGCATGTAGGATCTCAATTGGGTGTTTGTCCCATTTTGCAAATTCTTGTTGTGTTAGCGGTCCCCACACCTCACTGCCATAGAGTGCAATTGGTTCAATTACTGATTTGAAAATTTTGAGCCAAATGCTAATTGGGATTTCTATTTGGATTGATTTTTTAATGGCATAGAAAGCCCTTCTTGCTTTCTCTTTCAGTTCATTCACAGCCAGATGAAAATTTCCCGTAGAACTGATTTTTAAGCCCAAGTATGTGTAGTTAGTGGTTTGTTCAATTTTAGTTGTTCCTAGTTTGAAATTTATTTTGGGTCCCTGATGTCTGGATCTTTGCTGGAACACAAGGACTTTGTTTTTTTGGGGGTTTATTGTCAGGGCCCAGGTCTGACAGAATGACTCTAGCAGATCCAGGTTCTGCTGTAGACCCTCCTTAGTTGGTGACAGTAGAACCAGGTCATCTGCATAGAGGAGGAATTTAACCTTGGATTCATATAGGGTGAGGCCGGGTGCTGTAGATTGTTCAAGTAGTTTTGCCAATTCATTTATGTAAATATTAAAGAGTGTCAGTGAGATGGGCGAGCCCTGCATCACACCACGCCCCTGTGGGAAGTATTTTGTTTGTTTGTCTCCAATTTTACCTGCACATTTATTGTTTGTATACATTGATTTAATTACATCATATGTTTTTCCCCCTACACCACTTTCAATAAGTTTCAAGAATAGACCGTCGTGCCAGATGGAATCGAAAGCCTTCTGGAAATCTATAAAGCAGGCAAAAATGTTGCTTTTGTTTTGATGAACATGTTTGTCAATTAGAGTCTTTAGGGTGAAGATATGATCTGATGTTCTATAGTTTGGTAGGAATCCAATTTGGCTTTTACTCAAGACATTGTGCTCCTCAAGGATGTTTATAAGTCTTTTGTTTATGATACTACAGAATATCTTACCCAGGTTACTGTTTACACAGATGCCTCAATAGTTATTTGGGTCAACTTTGTCCCCACTTTTGTATATGGGCGTTATGCGTCCTTTGTTCCAGATATCAAGGAAGTAACCGACACTCAGAACCAAGTTGAAGAGTTTTAGGATAGCCAATTTCATTTTATCGTCCGTGTGTTTAATCATCTCGCTTAGGATGCCATCTGCACCGTAAGCTTTTCCTGGTCGCAGGTCCTTGAGTTTTTCAAATCGCTCTTTTTCTGTTATTATGGAGTCTAGCGGGTTTTGGTTATCTTTCTCTCTTCTCCCCCCAGCCTCACTCTCTCTCTTCTCCCCCCAGTCACTCAATTCAATTCAATTCAATTCAAATCGCTTTATTGGCATGACAAGTTACATCTTATGTTGCCAAAGCATCGAAAAACATTCATGTTTGTACACAAAAATACAGATCTATCCATACAGTGTATAAACAGATATATCCCTGAGCGTATAAATATACTTTCATATAATTTATATATACTCTTTTCTTATATTTAGTGGTTGTCCCTCTGTTTATGGCAAGCTGTAACATAGTGTGCCGCTAGTGTTACACAATTTCTCTCTTCCCCTAGTAGGTATGGGAGTTTTTGGTCTTCATTCAAATTTCTGAATTCCGGGCATATTTTTGTGAATTTTGGTTAGAAATTCTTCCTTATGCCCTGATATTTTCTACAAGCTGTGAGGAAGTGCATCTCTGTCTCCACCACTCCCTGGCTGCAGTGAGAGCATATCCTGTCCTCTCTTGGTAGCCGGGTCTGCCTGTGTCTACCTTTTTCGATGGCCAGGCTATGTTCACTAAGTCTGTACATTGTCAAGGTTTTCTCTCAGTTTGCTATCCTTTACCATGGTCAGGTAATCAGCCATGTTGTATTGTCTGTTTAGGGCCAAGTAGCAATTGAGTTTGCTTTGGGTTTTTGTTGTTTCTGCCCAATATGACAAGATATTTTTCCTTTTGCTTAGCGACGATTGTGTTGGGTCGAATTCTTTGCGTTACGCTGTCACTGTCCTGGGGCTGGTTATTGTTAGTAGTGTTAGTAATTACTTCACTGAGTCCCAGGACTAGTTGACTGAGGGTATTCTTCTTTATGGTCCTCTCTTGGCATTTCAGGGCTTCGTAATGATAGCATTGGGGGTTGCTCATTTCTAGGTGTTTCCAAAATTTGGTGGCTCTTTTTTGGATAGTGATTATTAATGGATATTGGCCTAGTTCTGCCCTGCATGCATTGTTTATGGTTTTCCTTTGAGTCCGGAGAATACTTTTACAGAATTCTGCATGCAGGATGTTGATTGGGTGTTTGTCCCATATTGCAAATTCTTGTTGTGTTAGCGGTCCCCACACCTCACTGCCATAGAGTGCAATTGGTTCAATTACTGATTTGAAAATTTTGAGCCAAATGCTAATTGGGATTTCTATTTGGATTGATGTTTTAATGGCATAGAAAGCCCTTCTTGCTTTCACTTTCAGTTCATTCACAGCCAGTTTGAAATTTCCCATAGAACTGATTTTAAGCCCAAGTATGTGTAGTTAGTGGTTTGTTCAATTTTGGTTGTTCCTAGTGTGAAATTTATTTTGGGTCCCTGATGTCTGGATCTTTGCTGGAACACAAGGGACTTTGGTTTTTTTGGGATTTATTGTCAGGGCCCAAGTCTGGCAGTACGACTCCAGCAGATCCAGGTTCTGCTGTAGACCCTCCTTAGTTGGTGACAGCAGAACCAGGTCGTCTGCATAGAGGAGGAATTTAACCTTGGATTCATATAGGGTGAGGCCGGTGCTGTAGATTGTTCAAGTAGTTTTGCCAATTCATTTATGTAAATATTAAAGAGTGTCGGTGAGATTGGCGAGCCCTGCATCACCCCCCACCCTGTGGAAGTATTTTGTTTGTTTGTCTCCAATTTTAACTGCACATTTGTTGTTTGTATACATTGATTTAATTACATCATATGTTTTTTCCCCCTACCCCCCGCTTTCGATAAGTTTCAGGAATAAACCGTCGTGCCATATGGATGAGTCGAAAGCCTTCTGGAAATCTATAAAGCATGTGTAGATTTTGCTTTTGTTTTGATGAACGTGTTTGTCAATTAGGGTCTGTAGGGTGAAGATATGATCTGATGTTCTATAGTTTGGCAGGAATCCAATTTGGCTTTTACTCTCTTCCCCCCCCAGTCGCTCTCTCTCTTCCCATCAGTCGCTCTCTCTCTTCCCATCAGTCGCTCTCTCTCTTCCCCCCAGTCGCTCTCTCTCTCTCCCCCACAGTCGCTCTCTCTCTTCCCCCCAGTCACTCTCTCTCTGCCCCACAGTCGCTCTCTCTCTCTCCCCCCAGTTGCTCTCTCTCTCTCTTCCAACAACAACATGCCCTCAAAAAAGCCTCGGCACCGCCGGGCACTCCAGCTAGTATATATAAAACGGTCCGTCCGTCCGTCTGTCTGTCTGTCCGTCTGTCCACTATACACTCAAAGGTTATAGAGCGTACCTACACATATGTTATATCAAAAGAAAGCTGATGATCAGGGGAGTGTCATAGGCATATTTACTTTTTGGTCAGACAAACATTGTTCGGACAGTATACAAAAAAACTTTCAAAAATTTGCTCATTAGCGGTTGACCAATCCTATCGCTCATTAGCATTGAGGGACGTGAAGGTTGACCAATCCTACAGGGGGAGTGTGCTGTGTTTCATGGCGTGTCTTGGCGGGGCCTAATCCTGCAGCCTGCCATTAGTGCCTCACAAAATGGCGGCCGCCCTTCTTCTCACCCGCAAAATCTCCCTCCGGCTCTCACCTTTTAGTGGGGGGAGAGGCTGCTTTAATTAGAATCTTCATCTCTTTTGTTTTTCTTTTCTCTGGCCGGCTGTGCGGGAAAACAGACAACCACCGCGGCCCAAGAGACAAGCGAGCGGGGGAGCAGCGGCGGCGGGCTGCAGCAGGAGCTGAGCTCGGGTGAGCAGCGGCGGGCCACACCGGGAGCTGAGCTTGGGTGAGTCGGGCCGGGCCTGAGGCGCTACGCTGCGCGCGGGGGCTCCGCTTCACCGGAGCGGCAGGGCTCCATCATGCCGGGCCTGAGGCGTTAGGCCGCGCACGGAGGCTCAGGTTGGAGCAGGAGCTCAGCTCAGGTGAATCAGGCCAGGCCTGATGGTGCTAGGGAGGGAGAGGGGAGGGAGGGAGAGAGAGGAAAGGAGGGAGAGACGGGGAGGGAGAGAGAGAGGGGAGAGGGAGGGTGAGAGGGAGGGGAGAGGAGAGGGGGAGAGGGAGACAGAGGGAGAGGGGAGGGAGGGAGAGAGAGGGAGGGAGAGAGAGAGCGGGGGAGGGAGGGGGAGAGAGAGAGAGAGGCAGGGAGAGAGAGGGGCAGGGAGAGAGAGGGGCGGAGTGAGAGAGGGGAGAGGAGAGAGCGCAGGAGAGAGAGGAGGGAGGGAGAGGGGGAGGAGAGAGGGTGAGGGAGGGAAAGAGTGAAGGGCTGGGAGAGGGAGGGAGAGCTCGCCTCTTCCTTCCTTCCTTCGGCCGCCGCAATTCAAACTTCCCGCCGACCTCACAAAATGGCGGGCCGCCCTTCTTCACCCGCCGGGCTCTGAGTCCAGCCCCTTCCCCCGGGGTGTCTTCCTCTCTTCTCTATCTCCTTCCCTCACTCTCTCCTTCCCTCTCTCTCTCTCTCTCTCTCTCCTTCCCTCTCTCTCTCTCCTCTCTCTCTCCTTCCCTCTCTCTCTCTGTCTCTCTCTCCTTCCCTCTCTCTCTCTCCTTCCCTCTCTCTCTCCTTCCCTCTCTCTCTCTCTCCTTCCCTCTCTCTCTCTCTCCTTCCCTCTCTCTCTCTCTCCTTCCCTCTCTGTCTCTCTCACCTTCCCTCTCTCTCTCTGTCTCCTTCCCTCTCTGTCTCCTTCCCTCTCTCTCGCTCTCCTTCCCTCTCTCTCTCTCCTTCCCTCTCTCTCACCTTCCCTCTCTGTATCTCTCTCTCCTTCCCTCTCTCTCTCTGTCTCTCTCTCCTTCCCTCTCACTCTCTCTCTCTCCTTCCCTCTCTGTCTCTCTCTCCTTCCCTCTCTCCCTCCTTCCCTCTCTCTCTCTGTCTCTCCTCCTCTTCCCTCTCTCTCTTTCTCCTCCTTCCCTCTCTCTTTCTGTCTCTCTCTCCTTCCCTCTCTCTCTCTGTCTCTCTCCCGTTCCCCCTCTCTCTCTGTCTCTCTCTCCTTCCCTCTCTCTCTCTCCTTCCCTTTCTCTCTCCTTCCCCTCTCTCTCTCTCTCCTTCCCGCTCTCTCTCTCTCTCCTTCCCTCTCTCTCTCTCTCTCTCTCTCTCTCCTTCCCACACAGACAGACAGACAGACAAACTCATTTATATATATATAATAAAAATTATTTCTACTTTTTTCATAACAACATGCCCTCAAAAAACCCTCGGCACCGCCGGGCACTCCAGGTAGTATCTATATATATAAAAGAGTTTGTCTCTCTGTCTGTCTCTCTGTCTCTCTGTCTGTCTGTTTGTCTTTCCGTCTGTCCGGCTATACAATCAAAAGTTATAGAGCGTACCTACACATATGTTATATCAAAGGAAAGCTTATCATTAGGGGACTCTAATAGGCATAATTACTTTTTGGTCAGACAAAAATTGTTCGGACAGTATACAAAAAAGTTTCAAAAAAAAGACAACATTCCGCTCATTAGCATTGAGTGACGTGATGGTTGACCAATCGTACAGGGGATTAACCTGATAGTTGACCAATCGCTGCGTCACGGGGGGCATTTCATTGCGTGTGTAGGTGGGCCTAATCCTTCAGAGCTGAGGTGAGTGGCCGCCATCTTGATTCCTAACGCTTCATTTATTTTTCCCACTTTCTGCGTGTTTATTTTCAAATATAGATTTCCAGCAAAAAAAAAGTTGCTTTTAAAACACAATTAAATTGTTTTTTAAAAAAGTTAATTAATTTGTAAATATTTTCTCTAACGTCATTAATTTTCCTACCTTTCACCGTTTTTTGCAGGCCTCGAAGCCTCGGCCTCTCCTCCCAGCCACGCCTGAGCTAGGCACCTCCCGTCCCGCTCAACAAGCGGCCCGCGATCGCCACCATCTTTGTAAAGGCTGGCGGGGCGGGTCTGAGCCAAGCGGAGCAAACTGCCCGCGATCTTTATAAAGGCTGGTGGGGCGGCACGGAGCTCCGCGGAGCCATCGCCAGCGCTGAACTCGGGTGCTTTGTGGCCTGTGGCCGAACAGCGGCTGTGGAGCTCGAGCTGCCCGGGGCGCTGCGCTCGGCTGGGCCATGTCAGTGCGGGTGCCCGAAGCCCTGGGCCTAGCCTTCTCCAACCACCGCCGGCAGCGGCAACTCTCAACACTGGCAGAGGGGGGAGGGCCTGCTGGCTCCCCCCTCCCTTTCCACCGCCTTTCTCCCCCCTTTCCCCCCCTTCCCCCTCCCCCCTCTTCCCCCCTCCCCCCTTTTTTCCCCCTCCTTCCCCCCTCCTTCACCCACCCTTCCCCCTCCTTCCCCCCACATCCCATTCCCACCCCCCTTTCCCCCCTCCCACACACCCCCTCCCCCGCTTCCCCCCACCCCTTCCCCCCTTCCCCCTCACACCCCTTTCCACCCTCCTTTCCCCCCTCCTTCCCCCCAACACCCCCCTCCCCCCCTTCCCCCTCCCCCTTCCCCCTCCCCTTCCCTTCCCCCCACCCCCTCCCTCCCCCTCCCTCCCCCTCTTCCCCTGACCCCCTCCCACCTTCCCTCTTCTCCCCCTCTTCCCCTTTCCCTTCCCCCATTCCCCCCTCCACCTCCCCCTTTCCACCACCCCCCCTTCCAACCACTCCCCCAACCCCCTTCCCCCCACCTCCTAACCCCTTCCCCCCACCCCCTTTCCCCCCACCCCTTCCCCCACCCCTTTCCCCCCACCCCTCCCCTTCCCTCCTTCCCCCCCTGTACCCCCCCTTCCCCCCCTTTCCCCCACCCGTTCCCCCCCTTTCCCCCCACCCCTTTCCCCCCACACCCTTCCCCCCCCACCCCTTTCCCCCACCCCCTTCCCATTTCTCTCCTTCCCTCTCTCTCTCCTTCCCTCTCTGCCTCTCTCTCTCCTTCCCTCTGTCTCTGTCTCTGTCTCCCTCTCTCTCTGTCTCTCGCTCCCCTCTCTCTCTCTGTCTCTCTCTCCCCCTTTCTCTCTGTCTCTCTCTCTTCCCCCCAGTCTCCCTCTCTCTCTCCCAGTCTCTCTCTCCCCCAGTCTCTCTCTCTCCCCAGTCTCTCTCGCTCTCCCCCCGTCTCTCTCTCTCCCCCCAGTTCTGTCTCTGCCCCCGTCTCTCTCTCTCCCCCCCAGTCTCTCTCTCTCTCCCCCCAAGTCTCTCTCTTTCTCCCCCAGTCTCTCTCTCTCTCCCCTGTCTCTCTCTCTCTCTCCCCCGTCTCTCTCTCTCTCCCCCGTCTCTCACTCTCCCTCTCCTCCC